>NW_026058316.1:0-127362 GCF_023721935.1 Panthera uncia
GCGTCCCGCCCCGCGCGGCGCCGCAGCTTGCGCCGCGCAGGCCCCGCCACGGCCCCGGCCCCGCCCCTGCGGCGCGCAGGCCCTGTCACTTAGCCCCGCCCCCGCTCAGGCCCCGCCCCCCCGTCGGTTCGGAGTGCCTCGGCTGGCTTGCGCCGCGGCTGGGCGGTCCTGAGGGCGGCTGCTGGGCGGGCCCGGGCCCTCGGGCGGCCGCTGAGGGGCTCTGAGCGGCCGGGGCGGGGCGGAGGGTGGCGGGAGGGCGCGAGGGCGGGCCGGGGGCCGGTTCCGCGCGCAGGGATTTTTAAATGTCCCGCTCTTAGCCGGGCGCAGGAGCAGCCGGCTCGGCCGCCAGCGCGGTGTAGGGGGCAGGCGCGGATCCCGCCACCGCCGCGCGCTCGGCCCGCCGCCGCCTCCCGCCTCCCGGCTTCCCGCTCGCCTCTGCCTCCTGCGTCGGGCCTCAGCTCGTGCCGCCTGCCTGCCGCGGAGACGGCTTTGGGTAAGGGCCCTGCCGTGGGGCTGCGGGACGGTGCGGCGGCGAGGACTCCCAGAGCGCCCGGGTCGGGCCGGGCCGGGGTGGGGGTGGGGCGAGGCCGGGTCGCCAGGTCCCCGAGTCGTCAGCGTGGGGTGCCCCTGTAGGGTGGCTCAGAGACGGACCATGGAAAGGTGTTGAGGGGGAGACTGAGGCAGCTTGAGCCCCAAGGAAGGCGATGGGCAGGAGGGGATTTCCGGGGGGGCGTCCGGGCCCCCCCCCCCCAACCCCCGGTTCGGACCCGGCATCGCGGGTTGGTGGCGGCGCCGCGGGTGACAGGCCACCCCGGGCCCATCGGCCATTTTCCTGACCGGCCCGGGAGGCTCCCGCCGCCGCCGCCGCCCGCGCGGGAGGGGGAGGGGTGTCCGGGGCGGGCCGGCGGGCCCTGGCCCCCCACCTCTGGTCCTCCTCACCCCACTGCCCGGTTTGTGCCCCCAAGGCCTGAGATCTGATCCCACGCCCCAAGCCATGCCGAGGGAGAGAAGGGAGAGGTGAGTGGCCCGGTCGCTGGGGGGGACGGGAAGGGTGTTCAGCGGTGGGGGAGGGGTGGACCTAGATTTGGGGAGAATTCACCCTGACCTCTGTGCCACCCTGGCTTTGCAGGGATGCAAAGGAACGGGACACCATGAAAGAGGAAAGTGGCACCGATGTCTCTGTTCGCTCCAGGAAAAGAAAGGCAAATGTGGCTGTTGTGAGTACAAAGGAGACAGGTGGGGGAAGAGACCCCCCACACACACACACACAATCTTACCTGGGTACCAGACTGGGCTCCATACACCACATGTTTATTGTTAGGGGGTTAATGGGGTGCATTTGGCAGAAATGGTGCCTATAACCTAACCAACTTTTTCTCTCTTTTCTGTTTTTGTCTTTGGGTTGTTTGGTGTGTTTCCTTGTGGGGTGGGGGTTGTTTTATGTTAGTTTTTGCAGGATCCAGATGAAGAAATTGCAAAAATTGACAGGACTGTGAGAAGCCAGTGCAGCAGTCAGGTAGGTACAGTTGCTAATTGGGCCTAGGTGGAGGGCCTCCTGCTCTTTGTGGGTTAAATTGAGTCTCAGTCTCCAAAACCCTCCCGCTGAAGGGTTTTTCTCTACCTTTGGCTGCAGTACATATGGCTGAGCTCTGCCTGTCAGTGGCACTGACCTCTGCCAGCTTTGGGATTCCAGCGAGGTCTTGTGTTCCTGACCAGCACCTTTGAGATTACAAATATGCGCTGATGTCTGGAAGAACCAGAATGGACATCAAATAACTCAGTCCTCTCCTTTTGCCCTTGAGGAAACTCAGACTCAGAGGAAGAAAGTAACCCAGAGTCCTGTGCAATCAGGGGCGGAGTTCATCCTAGAGCCTTGTCTCTGAGCTGGTGAACTGGGGGGAGGGCTCCTGACACAGAGCTCTTTGGGTATGATGATGGGTGTTTGTGTGTGTTCATAAGCAACCATGAATTCTCCCCATCCATGCTACTGTTTTTCCATCATGGTGCTTAAGGACCTCCATTCCCCCTCCCACCCCCTTTAGGTCAGGTTTCTAACTTTATCCCCCTTCTGGAAGTTCTCAGCCCATCTAGCAGTTACCTACAATGATCACTGCTGTCTGGGGCTCCACCTGGCCTCAGCCAGAATGTTAGTGGAACATTCTGTGTAATGACAGATGTGTCTCAACACATTTTTTCAATTGACTAGTCCACTTCTCTTGCCTCTCCTTCATGGAGTTACCGCCAAATTTCCTGCGTGCTCATGATATCATTACAATATCAGAAGCTCCTACCAGAAAAAGCTTGTGTTATCTCTCTACCTCCAGAAATGGCTGGAGACCATAGTTAATGGTTCTAGCAGGGGAAGCAACCTATCTCCAAACTAGTGGATCAGGCCTTCTGACCCTGTCACGGATAAAAGCTGAGCAGGAGTATTATTTGAGCTGAGGGCAGTGGTTCCAACTAGGTTAGCACTGGGCTGCACATCACTTTGTTGGGCAGTAAGCAACAGCCATAGCTGGCTCTGGAAGAGTGAAGGGCTTTAAAGCAGTGGGTTTGAAGTAACAATTGTGACTGCACATAAGACCTTAGGAATTAGCATTTCTGGGGCGGTCCACCGAATATTGAACAAGGGGTTGATGATTTCCTTCTCTATTAGAAGAAGAAATACTTCATTCACTTTAGGGAAGGAAATGAGACCGCGCATCCCAGTTCTTTCCTTTTCTTTTTCTCTCCTTAAAAACAAAAAACCTTAAGCAATTTGATTTTTGTGGGTTATGATAAAATGGATCTCCACTTTGTGAAACTCAAGGTTGCTTGTTTTCCCAGCTGTTTGAATTGAAATTTCCAACTGAGAATGAAGTAAAGGCATCCATATTGACTTCTTAGAGTTTTAGAATAGTTTGTGTTCTCAAGGTGCTAGGGTGCCTAAGTGGGGCTGTCTGTGGTCCTATCCCTAAACTGTGGACAGTTGATAACTGTGGTACATGAATAGCCATATCGTTTCCCACTAACTAGAAGGAATTTTCATGGTTGTTCAGAGATTAGTGACAACAGGTTTCTGCACATTTTGTAGAGCAGATAGCTTGAAAACTGTCCATCTGTTTACAGAGGCATTTGTTGTCTTTTGTTATTTCTCTGTGTAGATTCATGAAGCTAGAGTTTTGGGGTAACACAACCTTTTTGCCTATTAATGACACACAATTTTTCTCGGGAGTTACAGTTCAACACAGTACAGTAGCCTTGAGTCACTTGTAGCCATTACGCTAACTTCCTTATAACTGCTTCATCAAGACCTCAGAGAACCTTTGATTCTTACCTTAGACCTTTCTTAACAAAAAGAATACCCTTTTATCTAAAATCCATTTAACACATCCATTTTGTTTAATTTTTTGCATAAGACCTGACCTTTTGTGTGAGTGAAATGCTGGACTTTCCATGAATGACCGCAGAACCTAATTTTACATAAGTAGTTCTATTCTTATTTAAAAGTGGCATAAGGAGTCTGAAGTGATTACAAATAGTGAAAATTGGTCTCTTGCTCTTATCCCATTCCTTCATTTATCTGCTGTGGCTCACACAATCTGTCTATGAACCTGCAGGTTAGAAACTGCCACCATTTTATCCCCCAAAGCCTGCTCTCCGCTATTTCGGCCATCTGGCTGTAGAGGGTGGCACCCAGCTTCTGCCTTCAAAACTAGAATTTATTCTTGAATGAAGAGCAACTTGAGGCACTTGTAATGTGACCCTTTTTGAGTCAAGGAAATGCTACCAGCACGTGATACTAGAGCTGGAAGAGGAGGCTGCCCTTCTGGAACAGCTGTTGGCAGGGGTTGTCATGGCTAATTTGCATGCCCAATTCTTTGCACCCTGGGTGGAGAAGAGCTTTATCCTGCTTTGCTCTCTTAGTACATGGAAAGTGCTCTGGCTTCCTCTGAAAGTGGCTGGTGTGCTGTGATAGCCTCCCTCTACCATACTTTCCAGGCAGCACCTGGAGCCCAAGTCCCCCCATGCTTATTTCTAGTCATCCCATTGTCGCTTTTCTTTAGTCAACCTTCATGAGCTGTCTGTGTTAAAAAAAAAAATGCCAAGACTTCTGTGCTGGTGGGATTGTTACCTGCCATATTGTCAACAAAATCACTCTTTATAATTCAAAAGAGTCAATCATAGGTTTCTTTTCAGAGTAGGATGATAAACAGAGTAGCTTTAAAGAGAAAATTTTCTAAATGGCAAAATGACCTTAGTATATTCCAAATATTGAAAATTGAATAACATTAAGGATCTGGAACCTTTACAAGAAAAGCAAATTGTTTGGGTTTTTAATGATGGTTTATTCACTTGTCAGTTATTTGAATCTTATTCTTTGCAAGACTTTGGGGGCAGGATTCAAAGGTCTTCAGGGGTATCTGGCTTCTGTCTCCACAGGCTTCTTAGTATATCCTGTGACCATTCCTGGATTTGGTTTTAACTAGGCAGATACTCTGTTTTGTTTTGAGTTAAGGAAAACAAAAGGTCCCCATTATGTAATACCGAAAGATGCACATTCGATGGGTTTTTGTTTTCAGACGGGGAGACTTTAAATATAGATGGTAATCAGTTTACATTTTTGATCTTCACAAGCGTAACTGGTGAATATGCAGTGCTTATGTAACTAAATACTTTTATTGGAAATTCTTTCACTTTTAAGAAATTTTTGTAAATTAGTTGTACTTGTTAAGCAAATTTTTGAGTTGTGACCAGATAATCCCACGAGACACTTCAGAAATTATGCACAGTGTCTTACTGGCCTGCAAATGAATTTGTGGTTCGGTTTGGTTCATATTGTATTGTAAGAGGTGTTGGTGTTTTATCTTAACCCCCCTTGCATCCATCTTACTGCTCAGGTACTTCTTACGAGTGTGACAGTGTGGAGGATCCAAATGCTACTGACTTTGGAGTTTTCTTAGATATCTACTGTACAGACTCCTAAGTCAAAGACGAATGAAACGAAAGCCTGGGGTTATCACTGTGGCTTTTCCTTCGCCGTTCCATATTCATCTTACTTTAAGCCAGAATATATATTTAGGTCTGGAGATTGCTCTGCAGTGTTAAGGCAGTTTCTGTTTTGCTAGCTGTTCTACAAATCAATGAATGCAAAAATAGCTGGCTCGCGTCAAACATTTAAAAATACGTTTTCCTTCTATAGCCTTGGGATGGCAGTTCAGTGTGTGAAAACCCCTGCTCCTTGATTCCTACACCTGACAAAGAAGAGGATGAGCCAACGTACCCTAGTTCCACCTGTGGGCCTCAGAGTTTCATGCCCTCCAGAGCCTCACCACTGCCTATACTGAAGTAAGTTGACCACCACGTGCTTTCCAGGTCTCTTCCTCCTTGTGCTCAAGCTCACCAAGTTAGAATGGATGCATATTGACACCTACCTGTTGTTTTTCACTTGGTTGTGTGTTTTGTAGCTGGGCAAATAGAGACGAGGTTTGGAAAATCATGTTAAACAAGGAGAAGACCTACTTAAGGGATAAGCACTTTATGCAGCGGCACCCTCTCCTGCAGCCTAAAATGCGAGCAATTCTTCTGGATTGGTTAATGGAGGTGAGCTTGAGTCTTCCTGCTGACTGGAAGCATCGACCACTTCTGGAATCTTCTGTGTTGTTATGATCTCTGTGCGTTTCATCCCATCGACACATTCTGTGTCTCTGAGGCTGTGGTATATATACTACAGCAGTTTAACGTTTTGCTTGCATTCTACCTTAGAATTTCTGAAGTCTCTTTACCTCTTAGATACCTGTTTTTAAGTTGGCATCGAATTTTTTTCTTCAAAGCTCAAATAATTCCAGAAGTTCTATTTTCCATTTAACTGTAAATATTGATATTTGGTCTTTGTTAATTAAATTACTTTTAAATATATCCAGCGGAATGCAGATAACAGCTATTTGATAGCCACTATCATAAGTTTTAAAAATATATGAACAGGCTTATCTTTAACAGAGAGCTTACATTGTTCCTTTTTAACTCTTTAGAATCCATTTCCCTTTCCCCACAGAATATCCTCTTAACAAAATATATCGTTTAATTCTTTTATTGGCCACACTATCGTACTTCTCTGCAACAATTGATCAAAAGAACAAGTATTGGGGTGTCTGGGTGGCTCAGTCAGTTAAGCACCCAACTTGGGCTCAGGTCATGCTCTCGCGGTTCATGGGTTTGAGACCCACATCAAGCTCTCTGCTGTCAGCGCAGAGCCCTCTTCAGATCCTCTGTCTCCCTCTTTCTCAGCCCCTCCCCCACACTGTCTGTCTTTCTCTCTCTTGCTCTCTCAAAAATAAACAGTAAAAAAATGAATTAAGAAAAAGAACAAGTATTACATATTTTGATGGGTAATTAAACATAAAAAGCGATACTGTATGGGCAGTGTACCTCTTTCTGAGAGGAAGTGTGGGTGACTCAGTAGTGCCTCAGGGTGCTTCCTGGACACCTCTGTGAGCCTTGGGTGATGAGAAATGGGATGTTCAACATCTTCTGTGATGTTGAAGGACATCTCAGGCAGATCCATTTTGTGGAAAAGGACATAAGGAAGTTGCATGCCTAAATATTCCCTAAAAACAAACTGCTCTGTACTGTTTGGAAAGTGTGTGTCCAGGGGTATTCGTACCCCAGTTATGCTCATCCTAGAATCAAATCCCCTGCTGCCACCATCTATGTGTCTTCATTAGGCAAGTCACTTAACTTAGAATCTTGGTTTTCTCATCTGTAATATTTGCTACCAGTATTTTCCTTGCAGAGTTTATATGGATTAGAAATAGTATGTATGAAGTGCAGCTTACATAATAGGCAAGAAAAGATAGCTGTTTTTACCATTATCAATTCGCTTTTCTTTATTGGTCTCTGAAAATATTAACATTTTCTGTACTGAGTTCTTTGGCATGACTGCTTGAAACTAGAGGCCTTGCAGGTGCCATCCACAGGCCCACTGTGGCACATAGACTTTGTGGGCCCTTTGGGTCAATTTATAATTCCTTGAAGCATTAGATGTGTAGTGTGCTGCATTCTCCCACGCTTCAACTCATTAGATGTTGTGACTGGGAAGTTCTATTTGTATTATGCAGTTGATGCCAAATACTTTAAGGAAGGTTTTTCTCTGAAAGTCCGTCAAAAAAGTCATGTAATACCATTGAAAAGATAGAAAAGAATGGTAACCGTTTTGTCCTTGCTGAGACAATACTTGAGGCTTGTGTGCAGTGATGCTGTTTCTCAGCCTCTAGCCCTGCGAGGAAGTCAGCACGCGTGTGGGAAAGGTGGCGCTCATGCTGTGTGCCCAGTTGTGAGCCGGGTGACACAAGTTTGAGAGTTTGTTCCTGAGAGGACAGAAGCTCTAGTTTCACTTCTGATCAGATTGTAATTGTGTTACTTTATGAAAACTGACTTTAAATATGCCCTAGCCTGGACTTTAGAAACACTGTTTGGTGATTGATGGAATTTTCTATTAATGTTCTGTTGTTTCTCTGGTGCCTTAACCCCATGAGTTAACACTTATACATGGGAAGGCCTGTTTAGGAATAGCAGTTTTATATGTATAAACAGACATTTGATGGTGGTGATGAGTTGAGGTCTAATATTTCCTTGGTCTTCTTCAGCTCCCTCATGCACACCATTTTCCCCTGTCTCTCAGCAATCCTATGAGGTGGGCAGGGCAGGCATGGTCCTGATATTACAGTTTGAGATAATTGTTCACACTTTTTCCATGAAAATGCTGCTGTACCAGGCAATGAACATACCTTCCTTCCCCTGCCTGTGAACATTTGCTCTTACTATTATTATTATTAATGTAGATCATAGAACACTTAATCCTTGTATGCGAGTTCTAGTTTTTCATTGTGTACGTGCTTGGGGACAAGCAAGGTAACAATCCTTTCAGAAAAGCAAAGTTCTGTCTCTCCTGATTTGGTTATATTGTCCTTCACCAAAACTCATGACAAATGTTTATGTTTTTGTTGTTTTTTGGTTTTTGGGTTTTGTGTGTGTTTTTTTTTTTTTTTGTTTTTTTTGTTTTTGTCTTTCTTTTTTCCTCAAGTAACTGTTCTAAAACTTACTGTTTTTTCAGGTGTGTGAAGTCTATAAACTTCACAGAGAGACATTTTACTTGGCACAGGATTTCTTTGATCGGTATATGGCAACGCAACAAAATATCGTAAAAACACTTTTACAGCTTATTGGGATTTCATCTTTATTTATTGCTGCCAAACTTGAGGTAAATCATTTTCAAATGTTATGTAGCATATGCCGTTTTTTGAGATCCTCTGAGATTACTGGAAGAGGCCAACTTTTTGTCTACATTTTTCTAATTTGAGGTCATCTAAAGTAAAGATACATGCAGAAAGGGCTAGAAATTAACCAAGAAGTGAGAGAAGTAGTGAGTCTATAAAATGTTTAAGTTAATGTAGTTACTTTAAGCCAAAAAATTGAACTTTGACCCAAGAGGATTAAAAATTTTGGAATGCTGGGGTGCCTGGGTGGCTCAGTCGGTTGGGCGGCCGACTTCGGCTCAGGTCATGATCTCGCGGTCAGTGAGTTCAAGCCCCGCGTCGGGCTCTGTGCTGACAACTCGGAGCCTGGAGCCTGTTTCGGATTCTGTGTCTCCCTCTCTCTGACCCTCCCCCGTTCATGCTCTGTCTCTCTCTCTGTCTCAAAAATAAATAAATGTTAAAAAAAAAAAAAAAAATTTTTTGGAATGCTTAGAAGGGTGGATGGGCCTAACTTGCAAACATGTTGCTAAAGGTATTAAAAAGGTGAAAATTTCAAAACTCTCCCCACTGAATAGAAGTTGTGTTTATGCATTTCTTTATTGGGGTGGGGGGAGTTGTTTCTTTCACAGTGAACACATTTTGACCAGCAGAGTAGCCCCTATATGTATTCCATGGTGCTCCCTTTCTCTTTTCCTGGTAGAATACTAAAAACAATATTTGGATGTACATTATAAGTTAAAACTATTAGAGATTTTTGCTAGTTGTTTCTCCCTTATATTTCCTTTTAGGAAATCTATCCTCCAAAGCTGCACCAGTTTGCGTATGTCACAGATGGGGCTTGTTCAGGAGAGGAAATTCTTAGCATGGAATTAATCATTATGAAGGTAGGTTACAAGTTAATTTTTCAGTCCTTTTTAAAAAATGCATACATAATAGCTTTTCCACATTCGTGTGAGTGCATCCGCCTAGGTGTTCTCCAGCTGGACACATTGTGGCGTGGAACATGGCTGCATTTTGAACTCCTTTAGAGGCCCAAGGGGAGCAGAAATATCTTTTTCTTTTCTCAACCATTGGTCTCTTTTGTCTGTTTTCCCTTAGGCCCTTAAGTGGCATTTAAGTCCCCTGACCATTGTGTCCTGGCTGAATGTATATATGCAGGTTGCATATCTAAATGATTTATATGAAGTGCTCCTACCACAGTATCCCCAGCAAATCTTCATACAGATTGCAGAGGTAAGTGGCTCTGTTACCTCTGTGGGGCTGCCTACCCCGTCATTAGATTAACTCTAGAAGGGATGTATGTTGGCCATCTGCCTCAGTGTTCTTTTTCTTCTCCATAGCTTTTAGATCTTTGTGTCCTGGATGTTGGCTGCTTAGAATTTCCCTATGGTGTACTTGCTGCTTCTGCCTTGTATCATTTCTCTTCCTCTGAATTGATGCAAAAGGTTTCAGGTACGTTGGCTTTTCCGGTCCATTCACAAGGTGTAGTAAACTTCCAAACCAATCGAGCCTAAAATTTATTTTCGTTGCAGGGTATCAGTGGTGTGATATAGAGAAGTGTGTCAAGTGGATGGTTCCATTTGCCATGGTCATAAGAGAGACAGGAAGTTCAAAACTTAAGCACTTCAGGGGAGTTCCTGCTGAAGATGCGCACAACATCCAGACCCATATAAACAGCTTGGATTTGCTGGTCAGTAGCCTTCCTCGTTTCCCAGATAAATTCCTTAAAACTGCTTAAATAGCCTCTTCACTTTTCTTCAGGCAGGCTCCAGATAGCCCAGAAAGAGTCCAATTCTTTTGGTTCCTTAAAAAAGAAAATTGCGGTCAGTAGATGCTGTGTCTGAATAGCATGTAGACCAGAGACTTTTAGATTGTTCTTTGCTATTTTTTTCCCCTCATTTCCTTAGAAAACAGCACACAGAACGCGAAGCCCAAAGGATACACTCTTCCATTTTAACATTTGTCACTTTTGTTCTTAACAGGACAAAGCCCAAGCAAAGAAAGCCATATTGTCTGAACAAAACAGGATTTCTCCTCTCCCCACCGGGGTCCTCACTCCCCCACAGAGCAGCAAGAAGCAGAGCAGTGGGCAGGGGACAGCGTGACCACACCAGCGTTCTCCACCAAAGACAGTTGTGCAGAAGTGCCTGCTCCAAGTTCTCTTCTGTGCGCCGCGGCAGGGGCCCGCATTAGCTTTTACAGACATTTAAATGGGAGAGCACGTCTCTTCCGCAACCGAAGTGTTTCTGTGGATGGCATTGGACAGGGAGAAGTGTTTTTTATTGAACGCTTAGGTTTTTTTAAATAAGTGGGTCAAGTACACCAGCCACCTCCAGAACACCAATGAGTGCTCCAGATGCTGCTAAGGAGGGTGATACTTGACTTGATTGACTATTCACACAGATAACAAAGGCTTGAAGTCGAGGAGTGCCACGTTGCCGTTGGTCTCCCCTTGGGTGTTCTGGGTTGTGTCGTATTGAGTGGAACAGGTGGTTGTGAGCATTGTGATGTGGAGCCCACAACCAGCTGTGCTGGGGGCCTGCCCTTTTCACACTATCAGTTGACAATATACAATGCCTTTTATGAACTGTTATTTTGTAAGTGCTGCTATGTCTATCCGTTTTTTAATAAAGATAACACTGTCTTTGAGACAGCTGGTTTTATGAGCTATGTCTGATCATTTAAGTTAGAAGTCACCTTTGAATGTGGCTATACCAGGTTCTCTTTTTTAACTTCGTACTTCTTGAAGCTCACACCTTTCAAGCAAATATATTTAAAAGAAAACTTTTGACATGAGCTCTAGGTGCAGCCTCGAAGGCCTCCCACGGGTCCCCTGAAGTGGGAATGAGGCTTCCATTTGGTATTTCTCCCACAATGCCCTGCTCAGGGGCGGCTCACTGGAGGGCTGTGGCAGTAGTGGGGGAGTCATGTCTGCATCCGAGAGGATTCCTAGGTATAATTTCTGCCCCAGGACAGGCCAAAGGACATAAAGAATCTGTAATTAGTGTTACTTAATGCTCTTCGTCCTTACTCAAATCTTAACCTAAAGAACTTTTGTTTGGAGAACTTGTTAACATGATGTAGCCTAAAACTATAGTTCGAAGAAAATGTAAAGTAACATTGTATGTAGCTCAAGGCCAGATGTCAGTGTACCGTCTTGTTCTGTGACCATCGATGCAGTCACCATGGGCCTTGCTAATGGAGGAAGCCACTGTCCACTTTAAGGCCTAATGTGTACAGTTCACATTACATTTTGTTGAACATTCTCATAGTGGTGGTCATGTCAGGTTTTGTGTTCCACTTCCTTGCAGTGCTTTGGTGTATGGGTTCATAAAAGGGAGGGTGAATGAGCAAATAAATCCCACTTATTTTTGACTCGGTATTTTATCTCATTTTGCAAAATCGTGCCTGAAGTAGAAAAACAGCCATTTTAAAACTGTACCATATTATAGACAAAGTTGGAGAGAGACCCTACTCTTTTCACCTTGTGATGTTCTAGTTTTCTAAGCTTTAATACAGTTTTCCTAAAAAATGCATTATAAATCTACATGTAATGGTATTTAGTCAAATGGTACTCCTAGCTAGTTATTTCTTCATCTTAGGCAGAGATGTTCCCACCTTAAAAAGCAGTGAATTCTAAATGGTGATCATTTGGAAGTAACTTGTTGGAAAAATCCTGAAAGTGGTTAATTTATACTTGGCATTTTCTATGCAAAATTGTGGCACTGAAAAACATTTCTATTTCTCAAAGCTTCAGGTAAGTGTGAGGACTTGACATGTGAGGTAACTGGTTTGAAAGCACGTTTGAAGTAAACACTTCATAGGCTGTTTGGCCCTTGTATCGCGGAGCATTACCGGATCCACTGAGATGAGAATGCCTTACATGTAAACTTAAGAGTGTTGCGTTTCTGGACATCGGTGTTTTGTTTTTGTTTTTATTAAATGACACTGTTGCCATGGGAATCACCTGGGCTCATGAAGGATGAGTCCTGGATGGATAAGTGAAATTCATAGTAATCAATATTTTCTGCGGCCCTGCCAGGAGCCCTAAGAGCCACTAGTAAGGAAACTCAAGTTTCCCTGATTTAAGGAGCTCCTTTTGCTAGTAGTTAGTACACACTTCACTGGTTGGCTCTGCATACCCAACTGCCAAGTCAGTCTTGTTCCGCAATTCGGCTAAAACCAGGTGAGGCCCGCTAATGCCCGACAGACATCAGGGGTGGAAATGGCAGCTCTGGTCAAGCTGGGTGGACAGACACTCTGAGGCAGAGATGGTGAGCAGGAAGGACCCGGAGAAGGAGGTGACGTGGCCCCTAGTCTAACTTCCTTGTCTTACAGGAGAAACTAAGAGTAACTTATTGACCAACCATGAGGGCTGATTGGATTGTGGTAGAGCAAACCACATCCTCACATCCTGCCCCAGCTCGCAGTTCGCTGGCTAGACCTCACCAGAGCTGCTCTGGCGTCTGCCTGCCCACCCCCCCCCCCCCCCCCCCCCCCCGTGCCGAAGAAAGAAAACACTGGTCTTCGGGTAGTGCGTGTCGAAGGCTTTCCAATGCCATCTTCCCTGGGTGGAACTTGGACAGCTCATTGTTTCATGGGTTTCATACCAAGGGGATACATGGACTTTAAGTTCCTAAAGGCAGATAAGTAAAGCTTTTGAGCCCTTTAAGGTTTGGAGCACAGTGCGAGATCCACTTCTAGCCTCTAACTCAGACACAAACGGGATTGGAGTTTATTCGGGCAAAATTAGGCTGTAGCTCAGAGCAGAGTTGGAAAGAGAAATCAAATCTGATAATGTCTAGTCATATTTACCCAACCGTGCATTTTCCTACCACATGTTCAACATTTTGAAATTCAAATCACATTTATACCTTGGACATTGTTAGAAGACTATTTTTATCCCTGCTGTAATCATCTAATTTGCTGATTACAGGTCTCAAATTGCCACAGAGAACTCAATTTTTGAAAGAATTGTCCTGTTTGATCAAATATGTTATTCAAGCAATGCAGTCATTTGTTCCACAAGGTTACCTGCCAGGCAGAGCTAACCAGGAGTAATAGCATTAGAAACCTATACTTAAAATCAAGCATTAGCTAATCTGCCTGTGACAATAGAGTCTTAAATATAATTTGCTGCAGATACTTCAGTCCCTGCACTGACAGACAATTGCATTTTGTATTCAATGAGCATAGATTTTTCCTAACTCATCCCAATTCCAAATTTAACTCCAGAAGACTCTAATGTGCTCAGTTTCACAGGCTTACCAGGTACTATTCCCCAGGAGCCTCAGACAGGAGGGCAATAGTGTCCTGAGTTAAATAAATACTCCTTCTGCCACCCCCACCCCCAGCTGTCTTTTAAATCGCTTCTCCTGATCAATGCCAATTCCAAAAACTGTACCACCTGACTGTGCAGTGAGTTCTATTCTGATGGGGGCTTCCCTAGGATGATATGAGGCGCCCTCACTTGCAAGCTCCTGCTGCGTGCTGGGCATGCCCAGTGCTAGAGACCAAAGCAATGGGGTGCAGGTGTACAGCTCAGGTGAGCCAGGGAGACCAGGAAACAGCTAGAATCCCGGAGTCTGGGGGCACGGAACGGGTCTGTTGCAGGGACAGTACTTCTGTTCGACAGGGGGTTGTTTTGTCCTCCCCCGCAGCCAGTGAAGAGCCGTCACGAGTCGGTGTAGGAAGTGGGAGATGAGGCAGAGGAGGTGACAGAGGCCACATCACAATGAGCTTTTATGTGTCAAGCTGGACACAGGCCTGATGTCCCTATATGTATGGACAGCAGGGAGCTGGTGTTTGTGAAAAGGATGGTGATGTGCTCAGAGCAACGTCAGGAGGCAGGAGTTGAAGAAACAAGCCCAGAGTTCTGCCTCCACGTGCCCTGGGAAAATGTAGTACATGCATCAGGAATTTCTGAATGGCCCTGCATGAAGGACTTCCCAACATCGCTTTTCAGGCCACGGTGACTTCTGCCTCTGCACCTCTGCCTGTCAACCCATCCAGTCAGCTAGATCCTCACCTCCTGCAGGAGACCACTCTTGTCTGGCCCACACTGATGTCATTTCTTTGCTGGGCTCTGGTGTCACATATACCTTCTGTCTCCCGAGCTTTGGGCTTCTGTCCCCACGCACCACACACCGCCCTCACCAAGGCCACCCAAGACCCCCACGAGGCAAACCTAATAGCACCCTTCAGGGCATCTTTGCCACACTTAGTGAACCCTGCCCCCCCCCCCCCACCTGTTCCCTTAGGAACTTCTCACTTCTCTGATTTCTCTCTCCCAGGCCCCCAGCTACACACCAGGTATCATTCCTTCCAGGCACAAGGTGGAGGAGCCTCAGGTCCACTGCCCTCGGCATTCCAGCCCTGGGCAAGCTCACCACTCATTTGGCGCCTCCCCCTGTGCCTTCCTGTCTCCCACTTTGCATCTCCAGTCTGCCAGGCTCACCCTGCTCCCCACCTGCAGAGCCACCCGCCTGAAGGGTGCCTCCACCTGTGCATCACCGCAACGTGCATCTTCTAGGGGAACTGCTTACTTCACTTTCCATTGTTCATACACTCAGGAAAGATGGGAACTAGGATACACAATACACATAGGAAAACCACTCAGTTCACAAGTCATCAGGGGAAGGCAAAACAAAACAGCTCACATGCATCAGACAGGCAAAAATGTTTAAGCTCAGAAAATACTACAATGACTTACCAGATTCGCCAAATTGGCTTCACATCTTTTTTTTTTTTTTAAGGACTATACCAGTGAAGACTCCACTGAAGGGCCCCCTTGTCTCCCTCCCCAGCCCCGTCAGCTTTCTGTCTCTCTTTCCTTCTCAGAGGAAACAATCACTCTGAGGTCAGTGTGGATGATTCCCACACATATTTTTAGACTTTTATCATTTATATTTGGCTCCATAAGCAATGGCCTTACAGAATCACTGCCCTGAGTGTCTTAAAAATTCACACAAGTGGAATCAGACCTTACATATAATAACACCACTTCCTATTTTCTTTCAACATTATTTTCAAGTTATACCCATGCGGACGCACGTAGGGTTGGATTCATTTATTTTGAACTGTGATAGAGTTTTCTTGTGTGAATATCTCACAGTGTATATATTCCCGCCCGGGCCGGTCCACACATAGGTCACCAATTCCTTCACCGTCACAGACAATGCTGCAATGAACATCTTGTGCACACGTGTGCCATGGGTGTGGATTCCTCCGGGCACATTACCAGACCTGGAATCGCCGTGTCAAAGGCCATGTGCTCCTGCAACTTGACTAGATGCCGTCAGCTAATTCCCCAAATTACGCCAATTTATCCTCCCAGCCAGGGAGTGTGAGAGTTCCTGCCTTCCCACATCTGCTCCAGCACTTGGTACCGCCATCTTTTCTTCCTATTCAAATTGCTTTTTTTTTTTTAATGTTTTTATTTATTTTTGAGACAGAGAGAGACAGAGCATGAGCAGGGGAGTGGCAGAGAGAGAGGGAGACACAGAATCTGAAGCAGGCTCCAGGCTCTGAGCTGTCAGCACAGAGCCCGACGCGGGGCTCAAACTCACGGACTGTGAGATCATGACCTGAGCTGAAGTCGGTCAGCTGACTGAGCCACCCAAGCGCCCCTCAAATTGCGATTATTTAACTTTCTTGTTTTTTCTCCGATTATGGAAGCGGAGCATGTTTGTTATAATAAATTAGAGTACCACAAACATGTACAACCTCGAAAGCGAACCACCCCCCCCAGAGATACCATTCTTAATAGTTTTCATGTTAAAAGAGCATACCTTGCTCCGGAATTTTTTCTATGCATTCAGTAACATGAATAGACAAAATGTTTGCTGGTTTTTGTACAGGGCTACTTCGTCTGATTGTATCTCTTAAGTAGTTTAAAAGGCACATGCCCATACAAACTCACCCCCATCTTTTTATTTTTCAGTGATTGCTTGCCTATTGATTTCATTGCTTAGCACCTGATTGCAGGGCCTGGCACATGATAGGTACTTATTAAAAATATGTTCTCCCTGAATGAATGGGGAGATGGATGGATTCTTACATGTGCAGTCACTTTCATTAAATTTCTCACTTTCCCATGTCCAGGAGAATACCTGCTATCTTCCATATGCAAAAGACCAACATTAAGATCGAAAAGCAAGACCTTAACAGAAATGAATGAGACTGGTGTTACTGTTCTAGTGTTTTTCTGGGCAAAGGAGCCCCACACCAATGAATTCTAATTCCTGGAGGGGTCGCAAGGGTGGGACGACATACAAAAGCTCAGGCTCCAATGCATCATCGGAAAGACAGCTAGACAGACAAATCCATTCCTCCGGTTGTCCAGAAAGTTCTCTATGCCCCTCTTGCTAAGCACCTAACCAAATTATACCTTGTTGTAGGCAAGGAAGGAGCACTCAGTCCATGTGAGATGATGCCTTGGTCTGAAGCACTCCCTCTGAAGTTCTGTGTCCTCCACCCACCCCAGCCCCCTCCAGCTCTGTGCAGGAGTCTGGGTCTGTGGGTCTTGCACTGCCAAGTGGGGTTCTGTTGTGTTTGGGCCGCAAGGAGGTTTTGAAGCATTTGAGCTGACCTACAACTTGGGAGAGCTCACACAGAGCTGCGGCTGCCCAGCACCCGGCAGGGCACCAGAGTTCCCACCACCCCTGCCACTGGCTTGGGGCTCCCTGCTGCTGATCCTTACCTACACACTGCCAATCTTCTGCAGAAGACAAACAGCTTGCACCCCTACCTCCAGCAAAAGTGAGAAAACAGTATGGATGCAGAAAATAGAAAGGTTCAAGAAAAGTGACAGAGCATCTCTCTCCCTGGAAGCGTCAGATATTTGAATATGTCTAACACCAGGACAAAGTATCTTGGTGTCCAAGGACATGTTCTTTACCTGCCTGCCTCCCACGGGCACTGTGTTTGATTCCTGGATTTTCAGTAGAGTCCTCCCAAGGGCCATGGGGCTTTCAGCTCGTCACTTACCTACTTCGGGCTTGGGTTTCCTCATCTGCCCAGCGAGCGGGAGGCCACGGCATGTTCTCTCAGTGCGAGCCCAGCCTCTCAGGGGTTAAGAGTTGTTTTCTGTTTCTCTTCAAACAGTCATCCAGGTGGTGATGAAAGACGGGTTTGCGGTGTTTTTAGGTTTGCAGTACACTTCAGGGAACTTCCCTGCTTCCTGTCATGCAAAGGAGGTTTCTTTCTTTAAGGCAGCAAGGCCGGGTACGGGGCAAGGGTGACAGTGCACAGGGCAGAAGTCAAACTGGCAAGCAGGTGGGCTGAAAGCCTGCCCTACCTCCCCCTGGTCCTCTAGGCTGCCTGGTGACCTCAGGGTGACCTTTGACACTCAGCCTATGTACCGCATGCCAAGGCCAGAGGTGGGGCAGGTGTGATTCCAGGGCTACTTTCAGAAAAAGCCCCCCGCCCCACAAAGGCTGGTGCCTGAAAGGGAACTGGCCCTGCAGGGTGGCCCTCGACATGGTCCTCGGTGGGAGGGAACTTGGGCCAGGCTTTGTTCTTCCTTGAATGGAACCTTGTGCTGCACTGCTAATTCTGCCCTGGGAGGGAGAAAACGGAGGCATCAAAAGACAAATTGCAGCAGAAAAAGATGAGTTTCCAGATCCTGGGAGTGATTTTCTGCACGGTTCATTTTAGTGATGTCCAGGGCAATGAAGAGAGAGGGCTCGTCTGTGGATGAGATAGATGCAGATGCCAATAAAGAATTCATGGAAGCACAAAAGGCGGGCTGGGTGGGTTTTATTAATTATATTTCTTTTATCCTCATAACAATGGCATGTCAGTAATCTACACTGAATGTGCCCAATTGATGCTAATGATTTCATCCTTTTGTTTCTGTGTTAAAAAAAAAAGAAAAAAAAAAAAAAGGTCTGTCTGCCCAAGCTAGTCAGCCCCAGCGTGAGCCTGGAGCCCAGCAAGGCCCTGGAAGAGCCTACTCTGGGCCCCTCTCCCCATCACTTTTGTACCCTGGCAATGCCAGCAGCAGTCTTGCCTGGCAGTGGCTACTTGCTGTGTCCCCAGGCCCTGCCCCCACCCCCATTCTGCTTTGCCATAATTCCCTGTACAGGTACTCTCTCTGACAGGGGTGAGGAGTCCTCTGGGGGGAGGGACGGGCAGGGTGTGTGTGCGAGTGTGTGTTTGAAGCAGTATTTCAGAGCCAAAGGACCCCTCTTGGTGCACCTCAAATCACATTCCTCACCCCAAGCATTCGTTTTGGAGAAAGAAACAAAAGTAGGTTATGGATTGCTTTCTTCCCACAATCCCTGTCTATTGGCATTAGATTTCATTATCTGGCATAAGTTAAGAAAGGGTGTGTGTGTTGGAGCACAGTGGTGACGGAAAGAGCCACCAAGCATTTGCCCGCGTCTGTCATCGCCCTCCCACCCCGGAGCCTGGGAGGAGTGGTCAGGAATGGCATTGAAGAGTTTCCGAACGGAGATATGCTAAACCTCTGTGTCCTGCTCTCTGTCTCCCCAGGACCATTGCATCACGGGCTGCTGCACACATCTGGCCCAGGACAGGCCCAAGGAAAGCATCTGGGCCAGAAACAATGTTTCCTATTACAAATTAACCAGGCAAATGTGCACACCTGATGCCTGTGTTGTTGTTTGGAGACTAGCTTCACTAGCACAGGATGCGTGGGGTGGTGCACAGGCTGTGAGCAGCCGATAGTTAAAATGAGAGCCCCATGCCAGGATGCTTACCTGGAATACCCCAGAAAGGGCTTTTAGAATGGGGATCGGATGACCCTCCTGTCCCCACTTCACAATGACACCTCCTCACTCCCAGACAGCCTTGGTTTGTGGGAAACTAGAGGCGGGGTGGGGGGTGGCCAATTCCTCCTGCACCTTGGACAAGGCAGTTCTGGAATTTCCATGCAGGGGGAATCATGGCGTCCTGCAGCTGGCACTGGGGGCCGTGGGCATACCCTAAGGATGGATGTGCTGCTGCATGTCCATGGAGGTCGTTTGGGAGAAACGAGCGACAAGGGAGGGGGTCAGAGATCCTCCTCGTCCCACTCTGGCATTTCCCACCTCCACCCCCCTGACCTTCTACCCTCCAGATGTCCTCCTGGAGGGCAGTGGGAGCCAGTTTGCCCAGCTGGTGGTCCAGGTGCCTCCTGGCACCCTTGGTGACACCAGTGCTGAGAAGACCAACCGGTGCTGCACGGGCCTGACGATGCTCCCATGGAAGGGCCCCACGTGCTCACTCACCTCGAGCAGCTGCTGGACTCTCCACCGCTACAAAAATATCAGCACTGCCGCCCCAGCTCTGGGCGAACGTCTCAGCGTGACAGCCTGCAAAGCAATCCTGCATTTGAATTTCATCTACAAATCCTGGTTCCTCCAGATGAGCTCAAACCTGCACAGATGGCCCCTCAACACCAAAAAGTAAAAATAACGAAGCTTGCAATTCCACCTCCCTTTTTCTCCAGGCAGATGTGCCGCTGCACATTTCAGGAGGTGCACAGCCCGTGGCCCAGCAGCAAGCCCTCTCCTCCTGTATCTTTTCACTCACCACTTCTGGCGTGCTGGTGGGCAGCAGCCATGGCCCTTCAGGGTGTGTTTCTGAAAGGAGTTCCGGGGTGCCTGAGCCTTTGGAATGGAGCAACGGGGGCAGGGTAGGGGAGTTAAAGTGGAAGCTCATCCCTCACTCAGCTACCCAAGACGGGCCAATACCGCCATTCATGAATGAGATGGTCCAGGGAAGGGCCAAGGGGTTGGAGCAAAATTTCAGGTAAGGTGAGGGGCAAGAGGCTGTCATGCATGCCAAGTTCAGGGGCAGGGTGGAAGAGGGGAAGCTCTGCGAGTTCCTGATTTTCTGAACCCCTCCAAACCCCAATCAGCCACAGGGGGTTTGATGACTCATTCATTCTTTCCACCAGCATTCACCAAGAGCTTCTATGGCAGGCCCTGAGGTACAATTACAGACAAGACAGATCCAGAGAACATACAGTCAAGGGCATCTCTGGGCTGGGAGGCTCCAGAGTCACTGGTGAGGAAGGCCAGAACAGGAGACCAGGAGAGAGACCAGAGGATACAGGAACCCCCTGGCAGAGACTCTCTCGCGATAACCGTAGGTCAGATCCACCTCTGATGAGCCATGTGTCCCAGACCCCCAAGTCTCCGCCTTCTCATCCAGAAATGGTGGCTATGGTCTTTGCTCAACCAGATGGTCAGATGACTTCAAGATGTTCAACTGCAAGTGAAACACAAGTCAAACAGGAAAATTCATGGAGACTTCTGTCTGGATAGCCCAGGGGCATACCTAACCTGTGGGCATGGCTGGATCTGGGTTTTGTATGGTCTTCAGGGATCTGTCTTCTCTCTTGCTCAGCTCTGCTTTGTCCTATGTTTACCTCATCCTCCGTGTGGTACCTGCCAGTATCTCTAGGCTAATATTCCTACCAGCAAGCACGTCCTTCTCAGAAGCTCTAGCCAAAGTCCTGAGGATGACTCTCATTGGTCCAGTGTGGGGCATGTGACCATTCCTTCTCTAATCAGGATGTGGTCAGGGGGACAGAGTGCTCTGCCTGGCCAAGCACAGGCTGTGTGCCTGGCCCTGGCACAGGGCTGGAGTCAGCCCCACCTGATCCACCTGGCTCCATAGAAAAAGCCAAGGGATGCTGTTCTGAGAAAGTAGCAAATACGGTAACAAACAACAGAAACCCTCCAAAACAATGGTTGACAGCTCTGAAGCTGCTGCAAAAATCCTGCTTCCAACAACAGGATTCTTCTTGCTGCGGGTGTGTGGCCACTGTCTGTGCCAAGCCCAGGATGCAGAGAAGGTTCTGGACATCCCCTGTGAGGAAGTCTGCCCCAACACCTGGCCTCAGGGGTGGAACTACACACCACTGAGGTCTGCCTAACCCCCAAGTCCCCCAATTTTCCCTTCTGGTTTCTCCTAGGTCTCCCTGTGTTTCAATTTCCCCTCCCTTAAACTAGCACCTGTGATCCCCCAGTCTGGCCAGGAGGAAAAAGACAGAGATCAGCAGGGTACTCACTAGCCAAAGCCCCAGGCCTGGGCCTGTCCTGCACAAAGCCTCTGTTTGCGATCCAAATCACTGTGGTTAGACTTTCTCTCTTTAGGAGAATAAGGGTGTCCCATCCAAAATCACACTGCAGTTCAGGGCCGCTCAGAACAGGTGTGGCCAAACACTATGGTTGCTGGTCCTTCAATGGGGGTGGGGCAAAGGAAGCAGCATTATCAGAGGGAGACATGCTGAGGCTGGCCAGTAGGTAAGTGAGCAGGAAGGAGGAAACTAGAAGGGTTCAGCTTCTGTGGGCCTGTGTCACTGTCTTGACCTGTCTCAGTGAATGCATCACAGCAAGTCACTATTCAAAGGTGCCTGCGTGGAACCTTCGTAAAATAGATCTTAAGGCAAGAACTGGGGTACCAACAGCATGCACAGCACTGTTACCAAGGCATTATTTATTTACCCCATTTTAAAAAAGAGGAAACTGAGACTGGTGGTTCAGCCTCTTGCCCAAGGTCACACGGAAGGGGGTAAGGGGTGGTTTCAAGCGTCTACACTGTATGAGAAGCCTGGACCTGTTTAATCTCATTAACCAGTTTATATGAACCCCAAAACCCAACCCAGGGTCAGGGCCAAGTATCCTTTCCGGGACTGCGGACCCGAGGGAGCCAGGGATGCATGCGCTCGCTCTTTCCAGAGTGATGGTTACCGCCCACGGAGCCGAGCAGATTCGCTCTTGGGCCAGGACAGGAATCCTGAACGCTCTGTCCACCCCTCCCAGGCCTCTGCCAGTCCCGACCCCAGGCCGTGGTCCAGTGCTGTTGTGGCGCCCCCTGGTCGCGCGGCGCAGAAGGAGGAGGAGGAGGAGGAGGAGGAGGAAGGGGAAGAGGAAGAGGGGAGGAGGAAGGAGAGGAGGAAGAGGAGGAGAGACCAGAGAGGAAGGAGAGAGGCCAGGGTAGTAGGCGGCTCGGAGGAGGAGCCCAAGAGTGCCCTGGGCGCTGCCTCATGCAGGAGGCGCCGAGAACTCCCAGCTCCCGGAGGAGGCAGGTGGGTCCCAAAGAGAGACCTTTCCTTGTGCGGCTACGCGGGGCCAGAAGCCCCGTCAGCTCCATACCAGCCACGCCCGGGCGGACGCTGTCGCGACGATTTGGCGAGCGCCGCCTTCGAGTCTCCCGTGGAGGCGGGCACCACTTCTACCCTGCCACACAAACGGGGAATCTAAGGCCCGTCCCCAAGGGTCTCAGCCAGCCCCAACCCTAAGGGGTGGCAGAGAACTTCAGGAGCTTGACCCCGACCCATGCACGAAGGAGCCAGGCGGTCCGGGTTCGGGCCTGGGGTGCACCACTTTCTGGCCACATGGCTTTGGAAAAGTTTCTTAATTGCTCAGGTTTTCCCATCTGTGAAATGGGACTGTGCCCACCGTACCGGGCTATCACAGGTTTATTACGTCCCTCAGGGCAGGGCACCGCTAAGCCTGACCTCAGCGCCACCGTTTGCCGGCAACAGAATGGGGAATCTGAGCCTCAGCGGGGAGCGCGCTCGCGGCCGCTATCCGGCCGCGGCCTCCCAGCGCTTTCTCCTCTGGCCTCCAGGGAGGGCGCAGGCAGCGCGAAGCAGCAGGCCAGCCTCTCTCCGTCAGCCTCGGCGCCGCCCTCCGCGCTCAGGCTCGGCTCCACGTGCGGCGTGTTTACCCACGTGACACTGTCCCGCCCGCGGTCGCTGGGCCCCGCCCCCGCCCCGCCCCGCCCCGCCGCGGCCGCGGGAGCGCGGCTGGAACCTGGCGGCGGCCAGGCGCTGGGGACTCCGAGCTCGGCCTGGAGCCGCTCCGACGCCCGACCTGGAGACTGAGAGAACCGCTCCCTGTCCAGGCCAACCGGGCGCGGGCGAAGCAAGGGGGCGAGCCTGGGTTAGGGTCGGGAGCTGCGGTTCCGTGCGGGCCTCCCGGCGGGTGGGGCGGGACCGGATCGGTGGTGGGCGGGGCTGTGGGCGGACCCGCTCCCGCCCTGGCCCTATGCCGGGCCGGGGGCGGGGTGGGGCGGACCCGGGGCGTGGCCGGCGTCGCCTGAGGCGGGGCTGCCGCGCCAGGAGCTGGAGGAGGGAGGTGCGTCCGTCGCGGTATGCAGACTGCTTCAGAAAGAAACCTGGGTAAAGCTTGGATATTCGCGGAAGGGCACGTTCGCTCCCAGATTCCTCTGCAGTCTTGGCAGGGCCACTCCCTCCACCTTGATCCTCTTGCCCTAGACTGTCTCGGTCCGTCCTTCCTGCCGTCTCTTCTGGGCGTCCTCTGCCCCTCCAGTGTCGATGTCGCCCAGGGCTCAGGCTTCAGCCCCCTTGGCTTCTGGGACGTCAGTCCATTCCCTGGTTTCAATTCCCATCTCTGTGCGGATAATGTTGACAGTTCTACTTGCAGCTAACCCATATGTGCCAGGCACTTTTTAAAGTACTTTGTGAACATTCACTAATACCTCTTGGAGTTTTTAGGCCTAACACCTACATCTTTTTTCTTGTCAAGTTGAGTAACATATAGTGTATACAGTGTGCTCTTGGTTTTGGGGTAGATTCCCGCTAACACCTAAATCTTATCCTCACCCAGACTATTGACCTCAATTTATTTCCTTCTATCCAAATGCCTGGTAGACCCCTCACTGGATGTTCTACAGCCCACTCTGGGCAAACACGTCTAAAGTAGAACCCACCTTCCATCCCTAAATCTGCTTTTCCCACAATCTCCCCCTCACTGAATAGCATCACCATATCCCCAGCCAGGCAGCCAGCCCCCAAACAGGACTTCAGGCTTGGTTCCTCACTCCGGAATGTAATCTGTCCCCAAATCCCATCAGTTCTGCACCCGGATCCCTCTGCCGCACTCATGGGCACAGCCCCTATTTGGACCACATTGTTCTTCTTTTGGACTACTGCAACAGTTCCTAGGGAATCCATCGTTCTGCCTTTTGTCTTGCTCGCCTCAACCCAGCCTTCTTGCAGAAGTCGTTCTCAAGAGATTTGTCAGATTTCTAACGACTGCTTTCACCTTCTTTAAATACTACGCTAAAATCCGAATCTCATCAGCCTTTTAAAAGTCAGAAAGAGAGGTGCCTGGCTGGCTCAGTCAGTGGAGCATGCAACTCTCGATTGGGGTTATGAATTCAAGCCCCATGTTGGGTGTAGAGATTTCTTTTTTTTTTAATTTTTTTTAACGTTTATTTATTTTTGAGACAGAGAGAGACAGAGCATGAACAGGGGAGGGGCAGAGAGAGAGGGAGACACAGAATCTGAAACAGGCTCCAGGCTCTGAGCTGTCAGCACAGAGCCCGACGCGGGGCTCGAACTCACGGACCACGAGATCATGACCTGAGCTGAAGTCAGACGCTTAACCCACCGAGCCACCCAGGCGCCCCTGTAGAGATTTCTTAAAATGAATGAATGAATTTCAGAAAGAAGACAAAGATGTTTTCTGGCCCTGCCACTATTCAGCACAGTATTTGAAGGTGCTGGCCAGTGCAATAAAGTGAGAACACTGAGATAAAGGACTGGAAGCAAAAAGGCAGCTGCTTCTCCTTCCCCTTCTCCTCCTCCTCCTCCTCCTCCTTCTTCTTCTTAGTTTGGTCATTTAGCAAGTTTAGTGTTTATAATACAGTGTTGTTGCCTAATTCCTACACTGTGTATTAGATCCCCAGGACTTATTTATCTACTAGTTGTGTACTCTTAAACAACATCTCTCTCATTCCCTTACCTCCATCCTTTGGTAACCACCATTCCACTCTGTTTTTCCAAGTTTTTTTTTTTGTTTGTTTGTTTGTTTCTTTTGTTTTGTTTTTTAGATTCCACATATACGGGATATCATACGCTATTTGTCTTTCTCTGTCTGACTTATCTCAACATAATGTCCTCAAGGTACACCCATGTTATGGAACATTGTTATTATTGTCAAATGATCATCAATGTAGAAAACAAGAGAATCAACGGACAAATCCAATTAGCCTAATAAAAGCATTGAATGAGAGTAGTTTACATAAGATCAGAATATAAAGTCACTAATGGGTACCTCAGCAATAATAATACATTTCTTGAAAATGTGATAAAAATAAGATGCCTTGCACAATAGTGGAGCTTTTAGAAATTTGTTAGGAACCCAACAAAATGCACAAGACCTTTAAGGAGCTAAATCTAAAACTCAAATAGAGGGATGTTTTTTAAAGACCCAAATGCACAGCTAAATGATGGGGTAATGCCTCAACCTTGAAAGAATGTAGGTGATCTATCTGTATATTCAATGAAATTCCAGTAAAAATTCTAGGCTGATTGTGTTGGAACTTCAGAAACTGACTCTGTGATATATATGGAAGAATAAAGGTCCATGATCTGCTAAGACAATTTTGAAAAAGCAAAGCAAAGGGAAGGTCTTGCTCTACAGGCATTAAAACAAATTACAAAACTGTAGTAATTCAAATAATGTGATATTGGTGCAGAAACAAATAAATAAATGGAATAGTTTGGCGAGTCCAGAATAAATTCATTTAAATATGGTAACTTGGTATGTGATAGATAAAATCACAAGTTATTAGAGAAAGGCTAGATTATTTAGTAAATGGTGTGGGAAATACTGACTTTACATAATGGAAAAAAATTAAATTGAATTCCTCCCTCATACCATATACATAAACTCCAAATAGATTAAGTATCTATTAAAGGTAAAAAATGAAGCTAATAAATTAGAATGTAAGAAATATCTATGTGATAGGAAAGGATTTATCATTGCCTCCAAAGCTTAATCCATGAGCAGAAACATGATGGATTTGACTACAGCAAAATGTGTTGCTTTACTATACATAAAATGAACATATGGGTGATAAGCTAGAAGATATTCTCCATGCCTTAAATCAACAAAAGCTATAACTAGAATAATCAAGGACCTTCTGAAAATCAACCCCAAAATAGAAAAGAAACCTAAAAAAAGGCAAAGGATATGTATAGGTCATTCCCAGGGGGAGAGTCAGAATGGCTAAGGTGTACAAACAAGGCTCATCCTCACTGGTGGTCAGAGGAGGGCAGAGTAAAGGAGTGAGAATCACCTTACCCCCTCGAACTGACACAGTTCAGCAGGTCAGGGGATATTAAGTGCAGGCATGTGACAGGTGCAGAGAAATGAAATATGTATGTACCTTTGCAGGGCTCTGGCTAGGGTGAAGCAAGTGAGGCTCTCAGGCGCAAATGTAGGGAAGCCCTCACTCTCAGGGCTGACCCTCCATTCGAATAACCCTAAGCTGCCTTAATTTGCACTCTGGGAGCCGCACTGTCTTCCCTCAGTCCTGGCCCTGTGGACCTAGCGGTACTGCCCTGGGGTGTGTATCTAGGGAAACTTCCACAGAGGCCCCACAAGACATGCATTCCGGTGTTGGCTAATGACAGTGAAGTTGTAGGTATCTCCCATGAGGGAACTGGAAAAGTAGTGCTTGGAAAATGAAGATAATGACAAGGACTTTCATGGAGGCCAAGGATTGCCCAGCATTTGGCCTTCCCTCTGGAAAAAGGGGTGGAAACCTGGTGAAGAAAGCTCTGAGCAACACAAAAGGACTCCCATCCCCCTTCCTAGGAGTAGAGCAGGGATGCCATGTGTCTGGGAGGGCTTTGCTTTTTGTTTTTGTTTTATGTTTACTTATTTTTGAAGGAGAGAGAGACAGAGTGTGAGTGGGGGAGGGGCAGAGAGAGAGGGAGACACAGAATCCGAAGCAGGCTCCAGGTTCCGAGCTGTCAGCACAGAGCCCGACGCGGGGCTTGAACTCACAAACCGCGAGATCATGACCTGAGCCAAAGTCAGACTCTCAACCGACTGAGCCACCCAGGTGCCCCTGTCTGGGAGGGCTTTGTAGGTTTGTGAGCCTTTGTCATTGATCATCCCAGGCCTTCCCCCAGCAGGTGAATTTGGATTTGGCAGGGGAGAAAGCTGGAAGATGCCAAGGTCACTCGTGAAGGATTGGGTGTATTTTCACTTTCATATAAGGAAGCAGTGACCAGAGGGTTCAAGGTCTTGCTCCAGTGTCAAGGCAGAAAGGATTTAGAGGGCAGAGCTTGGACTTTGGAGTTCACCCAGGTAGATTCTAATCTTGTTTCTATCTTCTAGAGATGTGAACTTGGATGAGAAACCCAGCCAGAGGGAAGCCTGGTTTTCTTCCCAGTGAGGTGGGATAAAAATAAGGCCCAACTCAGAGAGTTGGCATCAGGAGTTAAAGGAGAGATGATATCTGAAACCATCATCATCCCCTCCCCGCCCACCCCCCACCAGCTTCCAGGGAATGTACCTTGTGAGTTACAAACAAAGTGGTCCATCAGATGTAGATAATTCAAGTCTCAGCCCCTCCTGGCTTCAGACGGGAGGTGGTGCTTTGCGCCTGTACTGTTTTGGGCGTTGCCCAGCTCTGGAAGCAGTGGAGCAGCTCTTTGAGCAGGTGAGCAGGGATGGTGACCCCTGACCCCAGGCCAGGATTCTGACAGCTCTCACTTCAGTCCTGGGAGACAGAACTGCATTTCCCTTATTTAGAGTTATTTTGTATTTAAATGAGAATTAGAACCACAATGCAAAATAATAATAATGTTGGTAATAACAGTAGTAGTCATCTCTGTAAATGCCACTACCTTAGCCCAACTGCCGTTAGCTCCATGGTGGGTTTCTGCTGTCTCGCCATCACTTCCTCCTGGTAACAGTTTCCTATTTTCCACCGTGGACTGATCTTCCTATTCTCAGCCTGTGGGTTTCCATGGGGTTGAGTCCAGGACCAGCTGTGTAATTGGCAAGGCCCAGTGCAAAATGGAAATGCAAGGCCCCTTGTTCAAAAATGATTAAGAATTTCAAGAGGGGGACAGCAGAGCATTAGACCTAATTCAGGGTGCGGGACCCAGGCCTCTCCCATGAGATTCAAAACTTTTGCCAGATAGAGGCTCTCAATTTTTGCCGAGATTGCTAGATCAGTGAAAATATGATACATAAATAATTTTATATCCTACTTTTTTTTTTCTTTTGGCTGTTAAAGAAATGTTCTTTTTTAAAAAAAGTTTTCCTTTTGTTTTGTTTTAATTCCACTTAGTTAACATACAGTGCAGTATTAGTCTCAGGAGTAGAATTTAGTGATTCAATGCTTTGATACATCACCCTGTGCTCATCACGACAAGTGCCCTTCTTAATCCCCGTCACCCACTTCCCATCCCCCCAGCCACCCTGCCTATGGTAACCCTAAGTTTGTTCTTTATAGTTAAGAGTCTGTTTGCCTCTCTTCCCCCCACCCCATGTTCATTTGTTTTGTGTCTTAAATTCCACATATGAGGAAATCATATGGTATTTGTCTCTCTGACTGACTGATTTCACTTAGCATAATACCCTCCAGCTCCATCCACCTCATTGCAAATGGCAAGATTTCATTCTTTTTTACGGCTGAGTAATATTCCATTGTGTGTATATATACCATTTCTTTATCCATTCATCAGTCAATGGACATCTGGGCTCTTTCCATAATTTGGCTATTGTTATCCTGGTTTTTTTAAAGTGACATTATCCCATGAGATGATATAGTCTTCAGAGGCTATATATGCCACCCCCAGTTGATGATCATTAGATTATTTACAAGTTTGTGCTTTTAAAAATACTTCTGTGATAAACATCACAGAACATTTTGTATATGAAGTGTGCCCTTTTTGTTTGGACCCTATCTAATTATGAGGTTTTATTAGGACGTGGGACTTTCCTGACAGTCCAGGGCAGGTGGTGGTGGTACAGGACAGGGACAAACTTGCCATTTACCTAGCTCAGGCACAAACTCCTGGCAGGGCTCCAGCTGGGGAGTGATGGTGTGTGAGTGACTACAGCCCTGGACCTTCGAGTGAAGGAGCAGACATCCCCTGGAATGTTCAGTGTTGCCTCTGTAAGGAGACTTCCCCTCATGTCATAAGTGGGGAAACTGGGGCCCAGAGAAGGGAAATCAGCAAGTTAATGCAGAGTGGGGGCCTGGAACTCTGTCTTCAATATTTGGATGCTCATTTAAGGCAGCCTTTGACAAGCACTTCCGAGCCTTCTTGACACCAAATGAATTATAATCCTGACTTCTGATGGGATTGCAAAGTCACACTGTCTCTCTGAATGATACCTGAGTTGAGAAGCCTTTAAATGTACCTTGAGCTCAACCTGTGAGCCCGCCCCAAGACCCCCTCGAGCTTTAGTGCCCCTATTCTTCCCCCTTGGCAGCCAGTCCTGAAGAAGAACCCTTGGGACAAGGGTCTCTCCTTCCTTACTGCCCAGCCACACTTTAAGTTTACTTTCAGCACCTCTGCATAGAGCTCGCTGGTACACATGTGCAGAAAATGTATTTCATTTACCCAATAATGGGTTCTTGCATTGTTGTTTAATTTTTCTTTCTTAATTTTCAAGTCTGTTTATTTTATTTTTTTTTATTTTTTATTTTTTCAACACTTTTAAATTTATTTTTGGGACAGAGAGAGACAGAGCATGAACGGGGGAGGGGCAGAGAGAGAGGGAGACACAGAATCGGAAACAGGCTCCAGGCTCCGAGCCATCAGCCCAGAGCCCGACGCGGGGCTCGAACTCACGGACCGCGAGATCGTGACCTGGCTGAAGTCGGACGCTTAACCGACTGCGCCACCCAGGCGCCCCAAGTCTGTTTATTTTAAAAATTAAAATAACAGGTATATTTAAAAATCAAATAGAGGTATAATTTACAATAAGATGCACCCATTTCAAGCAAGTTTCTTAAGGGTCACACCAGTGTAACCACTACCCAAATCAGGGTACAGAACCTCTGCTTGCCTCAACAATTTTCCTCAGGCTACTTTGCAGTCAGGGTCACCCTCTCCCCACCCCCATCAGCCATCAGCCCCAGGCAACCACAGATTTCTTTTTGTCTTACCATATATTAGCTTTGTCTTTCCTGGTTTTATATAAGCCACCTAGACTACCCTGCCACTTTGTGTCTGGCTTCTTTCACTCAGCACAAAGTCTGTGAGGTTCATCCACGCTGTTGCATGTAGCAATGGTGCTTTGCTGTGTCTTGTGAGTGTTACGTCATTGTACGGTTATATTACAATTTGTTTATCTGGTCACCTGTTGATGGACATTTGGGTTTTTTCCAGTTTGGGGCTAGTGTGACTAAAGCTGGTATGTACTTTCACGCAGGAGTCTTTGTATTGACACGTGTTTTCATTCCTCTTAGAAATTTCTTGAATGTGACTGCTGGGTTGTATGGGGAGTGTATGTTTAATCCTATTTAATTTTCTGTTTAACTAACACCCTCTTTTCCAGAGCAGGTGTACCACTTTTCACTGTCACCAGCAGGGCATAAGAGCTCTAGTTACTCCATATCCTCATCAACCTTTGGTATTGGCAGTCTTTTTAGGTCTAGCCATTCTAGCCATTGTGGGGCTGTAGCAGTATACCGTGATGGATTTCATTTGCATTTCCTGGATGAGGAAAGAAGTTCCCAACATGATTTGTTGTACATATAATCCTTTCCCCAGCTAATTACCTTAGCAAATTTATCAAAAATCAATTCACCATAGATTTGTGGGTTTATTTTTGGACACTGTTCTGTTCCATTACTTTTTTAAGTTTACCCATACACCAATACCATACTATTTTGACTACTGTATAATACATCTTTCTTTTTTTTTTTTTTTTCCAAATTTTTATTTAAACTCAAGTTAGTTAACATATAGTGTACTATCAGTTTCAGGAGTAGAATTTAGTGATTCATCACTTACGTATATCACCCAGTGCTCATTGCAACATGTGCCCTCCTTAATGCCCATCACCCATTTAGCCCATCCCCCTACTCATTTCCCCTCCAGCAACCCTCAGTTTGTTTTCTATAGTTAAGAGTCTCTTACGGTATTGAAGAGGGCAGTTGTTGGGATGAGCAGTAGGTGTTTATTTAAGTGATGAGTCACTGAATTCTACTCCTGAAACCGATACTACACTGTATGTTAACTAACTTGAATCTAAACTAAAAAAAAAAAAAGTCTCATATGGTAATACATCTTTTTAGTAAGTCTTGAAATCAGGTACTGAAACTCCAAATTTGCTTGTCTTTTTTAACTTGCTTTAACCATTTTAAATCTCTTGAATTTCTATATAAAATTTAAAATGTTTGTCATTTGCTAGCAAAAAAGCCTGTTGGGATACAAGTTGGGATTGCATTGAGTCTAGAGATCAATTTGGAAAGAACTGATATCTTGACAGTATTGAATCTTGTAATCCATGACCATGGTGTGTATCTTAATTTACTTAGATCTTCTTTCATTTCTTTCGATAAGGTTTTAATATTTAAGCATACAAACCTTAAACATATTTTGCTAGATTCATCCCTAAATAGTTAACTTTTTTAATGCCACTTTAAGTGGCATTGGTTATAAAATTACAGTTTCTAATGTAATTTTTTTGATATATGTTTAGGGACTTTTTACATAGATGAGCATGTCTGCTGTGAATAAAGTTACTGTAGGTCTTCTTTTTCAAATTGTATGACTTTTATTTCTTTCCTTGTTTTATTTCATTGGCCAGGACTTCCAGTACAATGATAAATATGGGAACTTCTCCTTTTTACTGATCTTAGGAGGAAAGCATTCACTCTTTTTCCATTAAGGACAATGTTAGTCTTTTCATAGATGCTTTTATCAGATTGAGGAACTTGCCTTTTATTCCTTGGTTGTTGAGATTGTGTGTTTTCTTTTTTTTTTTTTTTAATTTTTTTTTTTTAACGTTTATTTATTTTTGAGACAGAGAGAGACAAAGCATGAACGGGGGAGGGTCAGAGAGAGGGAGACACAGAATCTGAAACAGGCTCCAGGCTCTGAGCTGTCAGCACAGAGTCCGACGCGGGGCTCGAACTCACGGACTGCGAGATCATGACCTGGGCCGAAGTCGGCCGCTTAACCGACTGAGCCACCCAGGCGCCCCAAGATTGTGTGTTTTCTTTTAAAATTGTTAATGGGTACTGATTTTGCAAGTATGTTTTCTGTATCCATTGACATGATCATGTGGTATTTATCCTTTTTATTTCGTTATAATGATGAATCCATTGATTTTTAAAACTTTAATTCCAGGGTTAACATACAGTGTTATATGAGTTCCAGATGTAGAATATAGTAATACAACAATTCCATATTGTACTCAATGCCCATCACTTAATCCCCTTCACCTATTTCACCCATCCCCCACCCACCTCCCTTCTGGTAACGGTTTGTTCTCTATAGTTAAGCATCAGTTTTTTGGTTTGTCTGTTTTTTTTTTTTCACCTTCATTTGTGTGTGTTGTTTCTTAAATTCCACATCTGTGTGAAATCATATGGTTTTTCTTTTTCTCTGACTTATTTTGTTTAGCTTTATACTCTCTAGATTCATTCATGTGCTTGCAAATGGCAAGACTTCATTCTTTTTTATGGTTGAATAATATTCCATATATATATATTCCATATGTATGTATGTACATATATAAATATAATAATATATATATAATATATATATAACATTATATATATAATATTATAACATTATATATATATATAATATATATATATATATTATATATATATATATATATAACATCTTCTTTATCCATTTATCTGTTGGTGGAAATTTGGGCTGCTTTCATATCTTGGCTATTGCAAGTAATGCTACAATAAACATAACGGTGCATATATCCCTTCAAATTAGTGTTTTTGTATTCTTTGGCTAAATTCTCAAAATTTAATCCAGTTACTGGATCATATGGTAGTTAGTTCTATTTTTAATTTTTTTAGGAACCTCTGTACTGTCTTCCACAGTGGCTGCATGAGGTTCCTTTACTCCACATCTCCACCAACATTTGTTGTTCCTTGAATTTTTAGCCATTTTGACAGGTGTGAGGTGACAACTCATTGTAGTTTTGATTTGCATTTCCCTGTTGATGAGTGATGTTGAACACCTTTTCATGTGTCTGTTGGCCATCTGTATATCTTCTTTGGAGAAATGTCTGTTCATATCTTTCGCCCATGTTTTAATTGGATTTTTTTTTTTTTTTGGTGTTGAGTTGTATAAGTTCTTTATGTATTTTGGATACTAACCCTTTATTGGATATGTCATTTGCAACTTAACAGAAGGTCATGGGAGGAGGGAAGGAGAAAAAATAGTTTCAAACAGAGAAGGAGGCAAACCATAAGAGATTCTCTTAAAGGCAGAGAACAAACTGAGGATTGATGGTGGGTGGGAGCTGGAGGGAGGGGAAAATAGGTGGTGGGCATTGAGGAGGGCACTTGCTGGGATGAGCACTGGGTGTTGTATGTAAGCGATGAGTCATTGGAATCTACTTCCAGAAACAAGAGCACACCGTATACTCTGTATGTTAGCTAACTTGACAATAAATTATATATTTAAAAAAAGGTTTTTTTTACATTTATTTATTTTTGGTAGACAGAGAGAGACAGAGCAAAAATCAGGGAGGGGCAGAGAGAGAAGGAGACAGAATCTGAAACAGGCTCCAGGCTCCAAACTGTCAGCACAGAGCCCGACGCGGGGCTCAAACTCACAAACTGCTAGATCATGACCGGAGCCAAAGTTGGATGCTTAACTGACTGAGCCACCCAGGCGCCCCAATAAATTATATTTTTAAAAAAGTTCTCATATATTTTAAATAATGTAAATAATTCAGTTAATCTAAAATAAAATTAAAAAAAAATTTTTAAATGAATATGCCACTTGCAAATATCTTCTCCCATTCTGTAGGTTGTCTTTTTAGTGTTGTTGGTTATTTCCTTTGCTGTGCAGAAGATTTTTATTTTGATGTAGTCCAAATAGTTTATATTTGCTTTTGTTTCCCTTGCCTCAGAAGACATAGTATCTAGAAAAATGTTGCTATGACTGATATCAGATAAATTACTTCCTGTGCTCTCTTGTAGGATTTTTATGGTTTCAGGCCTCACATTTAGGTCTTTAATCCATTAGAGTTTGTTTTTGTGTTTAGTGTAAGAAAGTGGTCCAGTTTCATTCTTTTGCATGTAGCTGTCCAGTTTTCTCAACAGCATTTGTTGAAGAGACTGTCTATCCATTGCATATTCTTGCCTGCTTTGTCCAAGCTTAATTGCCCATATAATCATAGGTTTTTTTCTGGGCTTTCTATTCTGTTCCATTCATCTGTGTGTCTATTTTTGTGTCAGTACCATATTGTTTTGATTACTACAGCTTTGTAGTAACCTATATAGCTTGAAGTCTGAAATTGTGATACCTCCAGTTGTTTTCTTTACCAGGATTGCTTTGATCATTTGGGATCTTTGTGGTTCCACAGAAATTATAGGATTGTTTGTTCTAGTTCTGTGAAAAATGTTATTGGTATTTGGTAGGGATTGAATTAAATCTGTAGATTGTTTTGGGCAATATAGACACTTTAATAATGTTTGTTCTTTGAATTCATGAGCATGGGTTGTCTTTCCATTTCTTTGTGTCACCTTCGATTTCTTTCATCAGTGTTTTATTGTTTTCAGAGTACAAGTCTGTTATCTCCCTGGTTAAGTTTATTCCTAGGTATTTTATTATTTTTGGTGTAATTGTAAATGGGATTATTTTCTTAATTTCTCTTTCTGCTGCTTCTTTATTAGTGTATAGAGAATCCATTGATTATTTACTTTTAAACAAACCTAGAATTCCTGAGATAAAGCCCACTTTTATATATTTCTAGATTTGATTTACTAAAATGTTGTTAATGGATTTTGTGTCTTTGTTCATGAGGGATATTTTTGGGGGTATGTGTGTGTCCTTTGGCCCCAGATTTCGTGGGCCATGTTCCTGTACCCGAATGAGGTGGGGGATGTTTCTCAAAAAGAGGACATGTAGACTTGATAGGGCCTTTTATTCTAGAAGAAGAGGATAAAGAGGGGCTAATATGGTCTGGTAACTGTGGATCAGATGGAGAAATGGCCTTCTCAGCTGATGCCAGCAAGGGTAGAGTCTTGACTATAACCAGTAGGTTTTCTTCCACCACATAGGAAGGTGACATTTCTTTGTTTCTTATAGTTTCTATTTTTTTCCCTGAGACTATTTATCTTTTTATTCATTATTCATTATTTTATTCATTATTATCATATTTTACTTTATGTTCATATACATGCTTATAATAACTGACTGAAAATGATTGCAAATTCCAACAGCTAAGGTCACTTTAAGATTGGTATCCATTGATTGTCTTTTCTCCAGAGTTTGGGTTGTGTTTTCCTGTGTTTACATATATCATATAATTTTGGATTTTATCCTGGACATTGTGATGGTATGTTATAGACTCTGGATTCTTTACAGTCCTCTGAAGAATGTTTGTTTGTTTGTTTGTTTATTTTTAATTTTTTTTTACTGTTTATTCATTTTTTCATAGAGAGAGACAGAGTGTGAGTGGGTGAGGGGCAGAGAGAAAGGGAAACACAGAATCCAAAGCAAGCTCCAGGCTCTGAACTGACAGCACAGAGCCTGACGCGGGGCTCAAACTCACAGACCATGAGATCGTGACCTGAGCTGAAGTCGGACGCTTAAACGACTGAGCCGCCCAGGTGCCCCTGAGGAATGTTTATTTTTATTTAAGCAGGCAATTAATTTGATTGAATGGAAACTGTAAACTCTCTTCCCTGCATGTGATGGTAGCTGAAATATTAGTTAAGTTCTTTTAGCTTTCTCTGAAATTGGCCAGAGATTTGGGCATTTTATACACAAATTTTGGGACTCTCCTTCTGTGGCTCCCTCTGTTTTTTTTTTTTTTTATTTCCTCAGTTACTTTTTAGTTTCTGTAATTGCCCTAACTCCTGGTTCTTAGTCAGTACATTTCTATCTGAAGTTTTCTATCCAAGTTTCAGGTTCCCTGTGTGGAGCAGACTGGAGCCTGCCACCAGGATAAACCCATAACGGGACACTTACCCAGTGCTGTTTATTTCCTCCAAGTATTGATTCTCTCTCAGTGTCTGCCATTTTGTCCCTCTCCAGTGCCTTCCATGAGTGAAGAATTTGTGAGTGTCACCTTCAGAAGGGTTGGTCAGATAGGAGTATTTTTTCCCTTGGCAGAGCAGAACCTCTGAGGAATGACACCAGCTAACCAAGAAGAACTAGCTCCCTGCCAGTGTCCCCAATGCCATGACCCTCTTAGTCACCAAAACTCAGATGGAGAAGAGAATGGAGAGGAAAATCTAAATTGGCTGAGTTTAAATCTGAAATGACTGAACAAAATACCCAGTGTCTGAGCAAACCTGGAGCTGGATTAGGCTAACTTTTCTGCCAACATGTAAAAAGGAGGTTCAATTTTAAATTATAGAAGATTGAGAAATTTTCATTTATATCTTAACAGCTAGAAAATATCTTCCAGGGAGATAGGAAGGGAAAGACTTGAAAATGGATGACATGGGGTGAGGGAGAAACTGGGTGTAAAGTAGTTATTATCTTACTGGTAGTCAGATTTTTCATCAGTAGAATGGTGGGGGGGGGTCTAGTGTGTGTTTTATTAGTTTCTGAGTCCATAAACTATTTTCTTGACAGAGTCTCTTCTTGTGTGTCAGGGAGTGGAGGGCCAAAGCTGTAAGCCTCTCCTCACTGCTCTTGAGGCCCCACCTGTCACAGGTCACAAGTTCCATTGACTCGCTGTCGCCCCCTTTAGGGGAGACTAGGGACTACAGGCATAGCCTGAGGTATTGAAGTATGGCATTCTGGAGGGCTCTTTCCTCTCTAAATAGATCAAACCTGTGGCTTTGTCAAGAGAGGACGGTCAGATCTTTGGGCAGCTGAACCTGACCAACTTGCCATCTCTACCTTATTTTTCCCTTTAAACTTTTTATTTACTTATTTTTAGAATTTCAATTTCTGCTTCTTTCCAGGAAAGAGGAGTTGTCCTTAGGACAGAGTCTACATCTGCCCCAGACTCTCCTATCAATAAGTTTTTGACCAAGCTCCAAGCTCTCAGCCTAGCAGGTCTGTTGGCAAAAGAGAGCCACTTTCCTAGTAATTCCCCAGGAGTCTCGGGACTGTGCCACCTTGGTCTGTCTTGGGTCATATGACCATCTGGCACTGAAGCCAGGGTGATGCAGGGCTCTGATTGGCCAGCCTTGAGCACTGGCCACCCCTTTGGTCATGAGTGGAATTAACTCCAACCCAAACACCTGGACTGAGAGATGGAAAGAGGGCTTCCTCAGGGAAAAAGGTGGGGATGTTCCCAAGGGAAGAGAGATGGGATGCTAGGTGGGAAATAACCAGAAACTTCTACAATAAGTCTTCCTCAAAATTCCAGATTGAGGGCTGTCGGTGCCACTTGTGCTGTATATATATTTCTCATTTGATTCTCACACCAGCCCTGTGAGATCAGTATTGTCTGAGATGAGGAGAGTGAGGTTCAGAGAGAAGTACCTCCCCACCAGCCGGGTGGCCTTGTGTTTGAATTTCCTGCCTCCTGAAAGCAGAGCCTGGGGCTGCCCAGGTGACCTGGCTCCCTTTATTGTCTCAGACCCCCGGCCCCCACTCCTGCCCCTCTGCCTGCAGCCCTGACACCAAGGAGACTGTTCTCGCTTCAAAACAGAGGAGAATTTGGCAATAGCCATGAGTTGAGATGATTTGATAAAATATTTCTTGTTTTCTCAAGTTTACATAGACCAAGTTTTCACTGTTGCTATGGGGTGGGTTGGCTGAGAGATGAAAATAAATCTGTGTAATTTATTTTTTCTGTGCAGCAAGTATATTTCCGCTTACTTCACATACACACACACACACACACACACATGCACACACACACACACACACGCACACACACATGCCCACACATATAGGCTTTAATAAAATACTTAAACCCCTTTAATGCTCTCTGTGGAAGGAATAAATATGTACTGTACTTTCAACTTCTGTTCTTTGAAATACCATATGGTCTGCACTGTGAGCTTAAAATACTCTGGTGAGCGGATGCTTTCATGCAGTAGATAGCCAGGTGGAGCTTTCCCCGCCAATCTCACAAGGTTAATTAATCCTTTAAAATACAGTGTGGAGGGGTCCCTGCGTCAGGAACAGGCGCTGTCAGAGGGAGGTGGCCCATTGGCCTGCACCGGGGCTGAGAAGAGAGTACAAAGACGGCCGCAAGGTGGGCTGGGCCGCTGCCCGATGGCGCCTTTGATGAGAGTGCTCAGTCACTCAGATACTCACAGTTTGCGTCCTGCATAATCAGGGATAACAGGCTGATGGTTTGCATGAATAACTAAGTTTGTCGTTGTGGTTAATTTTCCCTCAAAAAGAGGCCCCCCATCTCTCTGGCCCAATGCATATTTATAAAGGGCAGGGAAATAAGGCAGAAGAGGCTGGATGGCACAGCGTCCCAGGGAGCTGGGAGGGCTGGCTGGACCCTGAAGCCTGGGGGGCCGGGCTTATGCCAGGGCCAGCAGCTTGGAAGAGGGTGAAGGGCTTTGTGGGGCCAGGAGAGAAAGAAGTGCTGGGGGCAGGGGTGGGGGGTGCTGTCTGGTTTGCCAGGCTGATATGGCCTAGCTTCATCCCTGCTCTGGGCCTCAGTTTGCCACCAATACAAGGCCAATGTGGGCCACTTGCCCAGGCCTCAGGGTCCCAAAAGGACTGCCATCTCCAAATGGGGTTGCACTTAGAGTCAGAGAGGAGGGAGAGAAGCTAACACCTCTTCAACACCTGTTGTGTTCCGTGAGCAAATGTTTTGGGGATAAATTCTTCAATCATCTTTTTAAAAAATTCTTCAATTATCTCATGAAAAGCATAATAGCATTGCATTGTATGTGTCTTTTATATAGGCTATGGCTCTTGTAACCTCACCGTGGCCATTTCTTTCTCACTCTTTTAAAAAAATGTTCCAGCAGCCATTGAGTAGTCTGGACTCCCCCTTCCTGTGCCTTTCAGGGGAGCCCTGGCAGGAGTGAGGAGGGGTTCAGGGATCCTGCAAGCCTACTGCTCCCTGGCAACACCCCAGGCTTTCTCTACTCAGTGGCCAGTAGGTGGCACCTCTGAGCCTTCCTCCTGGCCACCTCCTTCCCTCCAGGCCCCCAGGCCTTTTTCAGTGCACCTGCTGCAGGCTTCTTAGTGCCTGGAGGAAGGAGGTCCTGGCATCCAGGCCCTGCCTGGGATGTACTGGGAAGCTAGACAGAGTGGCTGTCTAGTAGCCCCTGCCTGGATCTGCCTACCCACCTCTTCCATCCTGGGTCCACATTCAAGGCAAGTGGGCTTCCTTGAGGAGTTGACAGAGACCTGAAGAACAATACAGGATTTCAGGCAGAGAGAACGGAATATGGCAAGATCCGGAGAACACAGACCCTGGTGACTTCAGAACCAGATAGGAAGCTGGTGGGGCTGGAATGTAGAATATTGGCATGGGGGCTGGAGAGTCAGGATGATGCTAGACACAGGGTAGGTGCAGCAGGGCCGGGGCAGCCTGAGTGAAGAGTCTGGACTTTATCTTGAGAGCAGTGGGGGATCCACCAGCCCACCCAAACCATCAGATTTGTCCTTTAGAAAGATCACTGTGGCTGCAGCTGCCTGACATGTCATTAGACCCCACCCCTCCCCACAGGGCACTCACATCTGTGCCTGCCCCTCTGCCTGGGCAGGAAAGAGCTGCACACATCCAACCCTAAGGATAATTGGGAACTGACCTGCCTTGCAGTCCCCGTAGGAGGGGCCAGAGGAAGCTGCCCTAGCTGGCAGGGGGGCTGGTGTAAGGGGGGCACAAAACAAAGGGAAATTGAAAGTCACCACACTTGGTGCTGGGCCATTTGGAAGGAGCACTTTCCCCCCTTTGACGCTGTCCAGGAGTTCCCAACACCTGGGGTAATGGCAGGTCAAGGGAAGGAGACCTGGCCTGACACCAAGGCACCAGTCTCTAACGGTGAATTTGGGGCATCAGGACTATTTTTGGGTAGAGGAGGTGGCAGGCATGTGGAAGTGTGTGTGTGCAGGTGGGGGGTAGATTTTGCTACCCAGGAACCAGGCTACTGTCTATTCCACTTCCCTGGGACCCAACAGGAGAGACCCCTGCCCGAGTGACACATAACATTCTGAAACCGCAAAGCCCAGGGCGGCCTCAGTCACTAATTAATTAATGATGCTCCCTGAGTGTCTCCTGGAGTTCTTCCTCACACAGGGGCGGGGAGGCTGAGGCTGCCGAGGCTCCATTCAGAGGTTTGTTGAATGGCTAATGGCTACTGAGACAGAGTGTCCACTAAGGCACATCTGATTTCGTATTTAACATTTAAATATTTCATTAATTAAATGTGGCAAATATTTAATTAAACACCATCGAAGCCACCATGACACTCCACGCTGCATAATTCAAAGGCGAGCCAGCCTTCTCTCCGGGCTCCCCACCCTCCTCCTAACAGTGCTGTCAGTCCTCCTGCCTGGTGGGAAAGAAACCCACTCTGGAACCCAGTTCTGAGACCCAGGGCATCCCATTCCCTGGACACTTGTTTGATTGGACATCGGGCTAGCTGTGCTATAAACATTCTCCCCACCAGCACCCAAAGAGTCCTGTCCTACCACTTCCCCTCTCCTCTCCAAGCAGACACAGTTAGGATGTTCTCCTGGCTTCCAATCTTCCTGCCTGGGATAACAGATTCTGACCTTGGCCACGTGGCTGGATGAGGGATCCAGGCTGGGCCAATCTGAATCCTTCACCAGGATTTATCTAACTGGAGGCAGAAGGGAGAGACTTGTTCTTTCTGGCTATAGGTTCTGAGAAAGTAAGCTGGGGACTGGCTGAGGCCATGTTCCCTGACACGCAGAGAAAGCCAAACCGTAGAAGAAGAAACCTGACATGCACAGAGAAAAGAGAAAGCCCAAGATAGTCCCTAAGCATTCTAGTGTCTGGATCCAGCTCTTCCTGAAGAGAGAACTACACCTGTTCTTTTTGTAGTAGAATAGACAAATCAGTAAATGCCCTGTTTGTTTAAGACGGTTAAAATCAGTTTTCTGTCATCCATAAACAAAACAGGCTTGACCAACACCCCCAGCCATTAACATCAAGTCACTTGTATGCAGATAAAAATGACTTTGGGTCATTTAATTGTAAATGATACTTGTTAGTAGCTCTTATACCTGCCAGCAAAGGATGTTGTATTTCCTTAAATATGGCCTCTGCTCTTCAGAATGAAGGGAGGCATATAACCCTGAAATGAAAGGATGAGTTCCTCTGGCAACTGTTACTTCTGCCAGTAAGGTCAGCATGCTTCAGGAGCTGCTGGATCCAGGGGCTCTAGTGCTGTCATCAGAGCTCTCTTTTCTCTCTCTCAGTCAATATCTCTCCTCCTCCTTCCCCGCCTCTATCTTTTTCCTCTGTATTCCACAGTGCTGGTTTCCTTCTCCAGCAAGCCTTCTTCCTGTTATAACCCTGCGGCTCTAGGCTCCCATTATCCTTACAAAGAGAAAGCCCTGTAGGAAAGGGAATCTTTTTCTTCCCAGAAACACAAAAGTTCTGGGATTAGCTCTGAATGGATGAGCTGTGGTTATGTGCCCATTCCTGAATCAATTACGGTGACCACCGTGAGAATATACTCCTTGGTTCGGCGGAGTACTGTGCCTGCCCCAGAGGACGAATGGAGTCAGGTGGACCCTGAGAGGGAGCATGGGTCCCCAAGAAAAGTTGCAGTGCTGTTACCACAAGAAGAGTGAGTGGATGTGGGCAGAAGGGAGGAGCACCCTAGACTAGAGTGACACATTGCCTTGGGGGCCTTTTCTGCCCCAGAGACCTTTCCTTGTAGAGTGCCCTCGGGGCATGCAGAGTGGAGGTGAGGCTGGTGCAGGAGAGAGGCTGCAGGAGCAAATTGTGCGCTCCACAGCCTGGAGATTGGGGTTATTACCACATCTTCCTTCCCCTGAGGGGGCAGAGCAGGGGAAGATGCTTACAGCAGGGGCTGAAGCTGGTGGAGGAGGGTTGCTGACAAAGCCAGCCTAATGCACTGAGAAAGCACCTACTGTGTGCAGGTACTCAGCTTTGGGGCATGTCTTGGGGCTACACTGCTGGGATCTGATTGTGCACAAAAGAGTGAACGCTGGTTGGGACCTGAATGTGGGGCTGTTTAACCTGAAGAAAAAGGATAGAGGTATTCCTGGACATAAAGCCAAAGCCATGGATAACTGATAGTAAATAACATGATTGATAATAAATAATGCTTCTTTATTATGCTTATTGTTTATTGTCTGTCTCCCCTCATATGTCAATTATCTATTGGTATAGCCACCCCATAAATTAGTGGCTTAAAGCAACGGCAATTTATTATTTCTAATGACTAAGTGGATGGCTGGGCTCAGTGGCAGTTCTATTCCGTGTGATGTTGTCTGGGGTCATTCAGATGGCTGCTTTTAGCTTGGAGCTTGGCTGGAGCTGGAACATGAAGATGGCATTGCTTATGTTTCTAGTGGCTAGAGCGACTAAGGGCAGACTGGGCTCCCTTCTGGACAGTGTGGTTGGACTTCTTATATTGGACGCTGGGCTTCCAAGAGACCAAAATCAAGCCTGCCAGTTTTCTTAATGGTTAGTCTCAGAGCTGGCACAACCTCGCTTCTGCTATATGCTATTGGTCAAAGCAAATCACAAGGCTAGCCCAGATTCAAGGAGAGGGTGATTAGACCCGTCTTGATGGAAGGAGGCAGGTATAGTGGAGTTGTTGGCTGCCATCTTGGGAGACTATCTACCTCACCCCACTAAAATGTAACCCCACAGAGACAGAGATTTTTTTCTCTTTTGTCTACTGATGTACCCCCAAAGTGGCCACTGAAACAGTTCCTGGTACATAGTACATGCTCAAGAGATACTTGTTGAATGAGTTGAACTCAGTTTGCCAGTATTGGGTTTATACCCAGACCTGTTCCTGGAACACAGGCCCAGCATAAAGCAGAGCTTGCCTGTGGTGTGATGACCATGCTTCTCGACCTCTGTCACGACAGTCTGCGTGCCTCTCCTCACATATACACAAGTGTGTAAAGAACGTGAAAGAGACCAGAAATAAGGCAATAGAGTAGCAGCGAGATCAGCATCACAACCATGGCAGCCTTCTGGCCTGGGCCCTAGGCCACTGAAACTTCAGGGAGCCCCTGCTCTGCTTGGGGCCTTGGCTTCTCCATCTACAAAGTGTGTGCATGGGGCCCTTGACTAAATGGGACTGAGGAGCCTTTTGGTCCTGTAGTTCTGTGATCACCCTAAAACACAGATTTACTCATTCAGTTACTGCTGGTGCTGAGAGCCAAGCACTGTGCTGGGTGCTGGGACACAGAAAAGATAAGACACAGTTAGGGACTTCACAGATGTGTCCATAGACCCATAAGACAGGGAAATGTGACCAGTATATTAGGAGGGGTGGACACACTGCCCTCAAGATCTAGGTCAGATTGGTTCAAGTAACGTTCTTAGGCCAGTTCTTCCATTTCTGGCTGCCCAGCAGAATCCACCTGTGCAGAGTATTTTTAAAATGCTGATGCTGAAGCCCCAACCCCTAAATATTTGATTTAATTGGTCTCAAGTGCCCCCTGAGGTTTAATCTATGTTAAAAGCTTCCCCAGATTATTCTAATATGCCCCAGGGCCTCTGGTTCCGATTTCCAGCCTGGGTTCCCAGTCTCCTCTTGGCTCCCCAGCTCATGCTCAAAGGTAGGTGGGTCCAACCTTTTCTCCTTGATTTTCCTTCCAAAATACCCCCCTCCCTGGAAGCACTGGGAGAAGCCAGCCTGCAGTGGAGTTCTGGGGAGTGAGGAGGCTGGCACCCCTCAGCTTCTCACCACTGCAGAAGGCTCTCTGCCCTCCTCTGGCCTGAGTCCCTTCTACCCCCATAATTGGGAACTTGGCCTCCAGAAACCTGGTAGACTATGTTTCCTTGAGGCTTGGGAGGACACCACCAGCACTCAGTGGAAGGGTAACAACATACTAGTTCGCTCACTGCCGTCTACAAGCACTAAAACTACAGGGCTGTTTTGCCACTGCCCAGAAGGTGCCAGCAGCCTGGCCCCATGTGCATGGTGTTAAAGAAAAAATTATTCATGATACTTGTTAGAAATGGTAAGGCAGATTTTATTCAAGGTGGGGGCATAGATGTAGGAACCACTGCAATGGGGTCTTGACTTGGAGGAGAGAGATTGGCCTCAACTCCAAATACAATAACAAAAGTAGAATTTATAACCAAGGAGCAGGTGCAGGGGTCAGTGATGGAAAATTACTAAACATCGGGGGTTAGTAAGGATTCTGGCTAAACCAATCTAACAGGATTCTTGTTGAAGACAGGCCAGGCTGATCAGATATCACCTGGAGGATAGTGGAGGACAAAGAACCAGATTTCAAGGGGGATCAGATATTGAGGGGCAAGGGGGGGTTGGTTCTGGTTAAACTGACTTAGCAAGATTTTTGCTAAAATCAGACAATGCAGAGACAAACAGAAGTCCAAAAGTCAAAACCTCTTTGAAAACAAAAAAAAAGTTGAGGGGAGCCTGAGTCAAGTTTGGTGAAGAAGAAAATTCTTCTCAGTGTCCAGGGAACACCCTGCCAAGAAGAACCAGGACCACTGGCACTCCATCCAAGGAAATTCGGGAACCTGAGGGAAGCATTCCAAACTGAAAAGAACAGTGGGCTCTACTGAGGAAGGAAGAGGGTGTTAACAAAAAAGTAAATATTCTTAAGGAGATGAACTGGGGGTGGCATGGGGTGGGGGAGGACTATCAGGGACTAAAAAAAAAAAGATTTCTCAATTTAAAAATCCAACCGATGAGTTCAGAAAAAGAGTGATCACTGCTGAGAAATAAGTCAGTGTTCTGGGAGTTCAAGTGGAAGAAAAATCTCATTGCAGTACCAAACCAAAGAGAGATTTGGAAGACAAATCTGGGGGCAATCTAATCTAATCTTCAAAGGAGAGGATTTTCAGAAAAATAAAAAATTTAAAAAAAGGAAGAAGAACATATAAAGGGAAAACAATAATTGAACAATTAATTAAAGAACATTTTCTGAGCTGAAGAAAAGCTTGATTAAAGGGGCTGATAGAGTTCTAGGAAGGATTAATTAAAAAGACATATACTTAGACCCTAGTGTAATTCCTGAATTATAAACTTGCAGACAAAAAGGAGGGTTACTTACAAAGGAAAGAAAAATCAGGCTCGTATTGGCTCTCTTATCTGCCTCCTTGCCATACAATCACAACTGTGATTTCAGAGTTTTGAGGGACAAAGACGATGACCCAAGAATCCTATACCTATACAAGTTTATCATTCACATATCAGGGTGATAGCAAGAGCTTTTAGAGCATGTAAGATCTTGCACCCCATCTGAAAAGAATGCTGGAGAGATGCCTCAGCCCAAACCAGATGGATAAGGGAAACAAATAATGACCTGGAAATTGAATTCAGAACGATCTCAGCAAAATCCAGACATTGGAAGTAGGGAAGAAGGTGGAGAATGGCAAGAAGAAAGCACGTAAGAAAGTGACTTGAGGGCTTCATCTAAATAGGCAAGAAAACATCTTGATGGTAGAGCAGTTACTTGAAACTGATATGGCTAGGTGGTGGTTTAAAAAATATATCCACAGATTCTTCAGCAATCTTCCCTTTAAGAGACATGGTTAATTCCCCTTCCAAGAAGTGTGGGATGGACTTAGATGACTCACTTCTAATCAACAAACAACACAGTGATGGGGTGTGACTCTGAGGCTAAGCCATTAAAGGCACAGGACTTCTGCCCTGACTCTATTGGGAGCAGCCCTATGGACATCAGCCCGTGTAACAAAGAACTGAAGCTTCCTGCCAATAGCCACACAAGTGAGCTGGGAAGAGGATTCTCTAGACCCAGTCAACCTTCAGATGAACATAGTGTTGGCTGACACTTGATTACAGCTTGGTGAGAGACTCTGAGGGAGACCACCCAACTAAGTCACTCCTAGACTCCTGACTATATCACATAGAAACTGTGATATAATGAATGTCTTTTGCTATAAGCTGCTGAGTTTGTGGATAATTTGTTACACATTAATAGTTAACTAATTCAATCTGTTAAGAAAGACAGCTTTCTATGTTTGTTAGGGATGGAAGGTAACCATTAGTGGGAGTGAAAAATATTACAGAATTTCTAAATTAAAAGGGGAAAAGAATGACTAGACACCTGAGCAAATCTGCAGAGGCAACTAAATGGGAAAGGGAAAATAACAACAGGATAAACAGAAACTAGAAAAACATTTAGTAAAATTAGTTAACATACAATAAGACTGAAGATGTCAAAGCCAATATATATATATATATATATATATATATATATATAATTTCATAATAAATTATGAATTGTCCTAACAAATTTGGAGAAAAGAAATAAAATCCAAGTAGATATTGTTTATAAGAGACACATCTGAAACAAAGATACAAAATAAGGTTGAAAATTAATTGTTGAGCAAAGAGATATGAGACAAATGCATGCAAAAGAAAGCATGGTGGTGATATGAACATTAGTCAGCATGGAGTCCAAGGTGAAAAATACCGAAGAACAAAGAGGGAAATTATGAAATGTGAAGGTACACAGAGAAAAAATAACCTTTATAAAACATATGTGCCGGGGCGCCTGGGTGGCGCAGTCGGTTAAGCGTCCGACTTCAGCCAGGTCACGATCTCGCGGTCCGTGAGTTCGAGCCCCGCGTCAGGCTCTGGGCTGATGGCTCGGAGCCTGGAGCCTGTTTCCGATTCTGTGTCTCCCTCTCTCTCTGCCCCTCCCCCGTTCATGCTCTGTCTCTCTCTGTCCCAAAAATAAATAAAAAATGTTAAAAAAAAAAAAAAAAAACATATGTGCCACACAATGTAGTAGTCAAACACATAAAGCAAAACTCCTAGGAATATACAGAGAGCATAATAAAAATACAACTACAATAGGAGGTTATAATACAAAAGATTAATTATCTGAGATTCATTATTCAAGTCCCTGCAGTTAAGTGGTTTCTTTGGGAAACAAAAGTAGACCTAATGCAACAACAACAATAATGATTTAAAAAACAGCAGACTTTGGGCACCTACAATGTGACAGCTAAGGTTCTAAGCACTTTGTATATATTAACCCTTGAGGTCCTTACCACAAACTATGTGACATAGTTATTACTATCTGTTTGCCAAGATGGCTATAATAATTCCTTCCATCCTGGTACACATAACCCTTGCAATATGACTTTACCACTCCCCCTTTTAAGAGGTAGATTCTGTTTTTTTATCCATTCAATCTCGTCTGGCTTTGTAACTTGCTTTGACAATAAAATGTGGCTGAAGTACTTTTCATGACATCCAAGCTAGGCCTTAAGAGGGATTGCAGCTTCACTCTTGGTCTTTTAGAACATTTCCACCATCATGTGAAGAAACCTGAACTAACTTTCTGGAGATATGTGGCCAAGCACTAATCACCATAAACATGAGTGAGCCCATATTCAAACATCCAGCCTCAGACAAGTTACCAGATGACTGTAGCTGTATGAGTAACCTCAGGCAAGAGCAGCAGAAGAATCACCCAGCTGAGCATAACCTAAATTGCTGAGTCACAGAATCATGAGAAAATAAAATAGTTGCTTCACGTTTTTTGGAATGGTTTATCTTATGGAAAGAGATAACTGATAACTGATACAAATAAGGAAACAAGCACAGAAAGGTTGAACAATTTGCCCGAATATTCACAGTTAATGTGAGGTTAAGCCATGTTTTGAATCTAGGTACCAACGAACTGCACTTTTATAAAAATTAGTCCCCACACAAACATTCCTCTCAGTTTTCAGGTGATAGAAATGTTCTTGATAGTGATAGAAATATTCCGTAATAGAACACAATTGCAACATGAAACTACAAATCTTAAAAAATGTAAGATTCTATGTAGTAAGATAAATAAATATATAGGATTTTAATTTTTTAAAAAACATATTTGAATTTTATTTTAAAAAGTGATATTGGATAATTACTAAAATCACATGCAGAACCAGTAAGAGTAGTAAACAATAGGAGAAATTTTACCAAAAATAAAAAAAGAGTATTTCAAAAGAAAATGGTTTGATTATTATGACAGAAGCTGTTATTGCCACCCAATATTCATTCTCTTCTTACTGACATCAATCTAGTTTTGTTCAACATGGTGATGTGGGCTCAGTTAAAAATTCCGTGTCCCAGATTTCTTTGAAACTAGGAGTAGCCATGTGACATCTTGGCCAATGAGATATGGAAGTCTACTTGTGGGGTTTCTGTGAAAGTTATTGAATTCCTGATGAATAAGGGATAACCTAAGCTGGTACGAACATTTTTGCACTGAGTTGTGCCCCTCTTCTTCGAGTTGCAACATGGATATGATGCCTGGAGGTGCAGCAACCCTCTTGAGAATTCTAGGAAGACAGAAATACCCCAAGGACGATAGAGCAAGAAGCCAGAAGAGCCATGTCTGCAATGCTTTCTTTGAGCAGTAGCACCCTAGCACGTCTATTTGCCCTTAGAGTTTTTGGCATATGAGAAAAATAAGCTCTTAGCTTGTTTAAGTTGCTAAATTGGGTTTCTGTCAAATGCAATCCTGACTGATACAAATAGCAAAGGATTAAGAGAGACCCTTAGGATGATAGCTGAAGCCATCAATTACCTTTTGCAAAACATAATAGCATTGCAAACGTCAAATGTGAAGTGAAGGGTGTCTTGTCATGCTATCACAGAATTTTATTGGAAAAATTATACTTCCAAAAAGTCAACGTTAGATTTATTGTTTTTAAGCAAACTTTTCATTCAAGTACAACATACACATGGGAAAGTACACTTGATTTATATTTGTTTGTTCTAAAACTATTACATTACTATTGCAATTATAACGTACATTTTGGTAAATATCACATGAAATAAATGTCTTTTTTAAAAAATATTTGGTGTTATTTCTCACCATATAATGCTAACAAAACCTTCTTTTTTACTTTTTGCATGAAATTTTGCCCATATCCCAAGTGGATTGACTTTAAGTGTTTTCTTTTCCTTTTTCCTCTAGTACAATTGTTCTTGAATAATGAGGTCCTGTATGTCTTCCAGAAAATAGTAGATCTTAGTAGACAAATATATAGAAGATTTAATAATAGAGTTCATTGTTATAGGTTTTACTCTGTAAATGGAGAACTCACACTCTTCTCCCATGTCTTGTGGACAGTTGTGAACATCAGTCATGTGCTTGCCCACAAGCAAACCCTTAGACAATGCCACTGAAATAAATTTTTTTATATGTCACATTCTCTGATTATATATCGTTGAAAGAAAAAGCAACAATTTTTAAAAAATAATCCCTTCAAGAAATTGTCAAGGAAAACAAACCTGTAATACTTTTCCAAGTATTCCAACTAAACAATCTCTTCCAAGTTACCTGGACCAAAAAAAGGAATTATGAAGAACATTTCTTACCAATACCTAAGGGATGGGTTAAAATCAGATGAAAATTTTTAGGAAAGATTACTATAATATGTAGTAATATTAAAAATCTTTTAATATTAAAAAATAATGTGAAAAAATCCTACTTATGTATTTAAGAAATTATAAAAAGAACCACACAAAAGTCACACCACACATATTCACATAGTAGGAGGGAATTATTAAAGGCAAATTTGCAAATAATGAGATGGAAAATTGAAAATAATATAAAGATAAATGCATCCAAATATGGCCCTTTTTAAAAACCAATTATATAGGTTCAAGTTTAATTTTGGAAAAAGAAATAAAGAATAAAAGCAAAAAATATCATTAAAAATGAGCAAGCAGTTGCAAGTGCAGACCTCATGGTATGCATCTTTAAGGCAAACTTGGTGATCTAGAAGAAAATGGGTAATTTCTAGAAAAAGATAGATTGTCAAAATTTACTCAATTATAGGCAGAAAAAAATCTAAGTTGACCCAAATCATAAAGGAGTTGAATAGCAAACAAAATTCTGCCTTTAGGAAGGTGGCCTGATATTCCATTATCCTTCAGATACTAGCTTCTGCATAGAAGAAAATGAAACAAGTGGCATACATAAAAGACAGAAGAGACAAGTGTAATTCCAATTACTTTGAAATGTAATTTTATTATAGTAAGTTATCCTATCTAGAAACATTATATACCTTGAAAGTAATGCCTTTAATTTTTTATTTTTTTTAATATTTTTAAATTTTTTTTTTTTTTGAGAGAGAGACAGAGTGGGAGCAGGGGCTGGTGGTAGAGACAGAGGGAGACACAGAATCTGAAGCAGGATCCAGGCTCCGAGCTGTCAGCACAGAGCCCAATGCGGGGCTTGAACTTACTAACCATGAGATCGTGAACTGAGCCGAAGTCGGACATTTAACCGACTGAGCCACCCAGCCACCCCTAATGCTTTTAATCTTTTAATAAGATCTAAAAGCTGTCTTCCTATAAATTTTTTTAATTTTTATTTATTTTTGAGAGGGAGAGAGAGTCAGCGTGTGAGCCAAGAAGGGGCAGAGTGAAAGGGAGACACAGAATCCGAAGCAGGCTCCAGGCTCGGAGCTGTAAGCACAGAGCCTGATGTGGCGCTCGAACTCGTGAACCAGGAGACCATGACTTGAGCCGAAGTCAGACGCTTAACCAGCCAAGCAACCCAGTCATCCCTAAAAGCTGTCTCCTTATAAATGCTGAACTTTTCTTATTAAATTTATTCCCTGTTGTTTTCTGGATTTTGTGAACATTGTGCTTGGATTCTACCCCCACCTCAATTTCTTTTCATAATCATTTATTGTGGGCATTGAGAAAATTATTGTTTTTGATATATTTATCTGGAATCTCAGATCTTATCAAAATATCTTTTAAATTAAAAAAATTAGCATTTGCATGTAAAAATATTTCTTTATAGCACCATTTATTTACCCATATTGATGGACACTTGACTTACTTCCAGTTTTGTTGCCTTACACACAATGATGCAGGAAATATCTTTGCCCAGATGTCATTATATACTGATATTTTCAGTAGATTTTGGAGAGTGGGGTTACTGGGTTAAGAAGACCTCTGTGCTGGAGCTGAGACCCATGGATGCACAAGAAAGAAAAAGATCTTTCTACTAAAACTTTATTTCAATTTCATGTAGGCTAGTAATCTTAGTTAATTTGGGGTTCCCCTTCTTCTGGGTGTGAGTCTAAGTTTGGGTCTCCCCAAATAATGCCCAGGTTCTCTCTCCTGGTTCTGTATTGTGGGGGAGAGGGTGGGGAGAGGGATGGGGGTTTGGGGCTGGCCTTGCAGCCCAGGCAGTTCTCTGGCTGGACTACGGCAGTTCCGGGGACCTGTTGCCACCTTATCAACAGAACCCCACATCTCAGGAGAGGGCCTGCCTACCCCAGAAAGGCACAGACACCTGGCAGTTCTTCTTTGCTCTTTCAGGGCCAATGTCTTGGCCTTTGTCACATCCTCTGCCGTTTTTCTCTGTTCCCTGAAGGCCACTCATCTGGACCCCACCCTAGGGACATCTTTTCTGAAGGGCAGAGTGATGGGCTGGGAGGGGAGCTTCCTTCTCCTTAAATCTCTTCCTGACCTCCTAATGTTTCTTCAATGTTCTCTCTGGGCCAAGCACCTTCTCTGTTTACTTAAGGGCTTGGTTTTCAAAGCCCAGAGCTGTAAAAATACCTGTAGTCTCCCCTGCCGACCCCAGACCCTGACTCCTCTCCTGAATTAATGAGGGAAGAATGGCAAAGCTGCACTCATTGGATGGGGGTGGAGGAAGAAGGACAAAGGGAATCGGAAGAGGGAGGGAATAACAGGTGGAGAGAAATAAAACATGGGGTAACATGTAAAAAAAAAATCTGCTGCCACAGACGTTTAGAAATTGTAATAAACAATGCACCATTCAAAAATATGTAGCAATTCACCATCGCACCAGTAATGACCTCTACAGGTGTCTAATTCCCCACAACCTCACCAGCTCCAAATGCTATTGTTCCTTTGAATTTTTGTCACCCTCGTGGGTGCTGTTCTCGCTCGAAGGTACTGACACTTAGCGATGTTGAGGGTCTTTCAACATCTGCAGCTCCTTTTCTGTGAACTATCTGGTCCTGCCTTTGCCTATTTGTCTATTGAGTTGTTGGCCTTTGTCTCCTATTTGCAGGAGCTTGGGAAGTGGTGTTGATCAGGGTTCTCCCCAAGAGGTAGACCCTGTTGACTGAGCTAAAGATCTAGGGGCTCAAGAGCCCGCATCCCACATGGGCACAGAATGAACAGGACTGTGGGTGGGACAGCAGGAGAGAGCAGAGTGTAGGCTGAGCCAGCATCACAGTAAGGTCCTTAGAAAAAGAACGAGTAAAAACAATGAAATATGTCAAATAAAATACAGTAAAGGGAGGAGGGGAAGGAAGGGGAAGGAGAAGGGAGCAGAGGGGAGAGGGCAGAAAAGGCAGTGATGCTCTGGGGCAGTCCCTGCTGGGTCAGCCACCCTGAGAGCAAAATGGTGGGTCCTCAAACCCCTTCCAATCCCATACCGACTCCCACGCTTCCTTTTAATGCCCATAGCAATCCTGTCCGTGCAAATTAATATTCCCACTTAGTGGATTGATTATCCAGGGAGGCCCAGAGAGGTAGAGGGACTTGCAGAGGACGTAGGTGGGAGAGCCAGGAATGGGGTTTGAGGCTGATTCCCCTCCACATCACTCAAAATACTTTTTTTTCCCCCTTATTTCCCTTCACTGTTTTTGGTTTGCTTCGTTGTTTTTAGTCTTTCTTTTTCTAAGGACTCCCAAATAAACGTGTGGGTCAGTAAAGTGCACATAGTTGGCGCCTAATCCCTGTCCCAGAAAGACTCACTAGGCTGGTCCGGTGGGCTGGTCCTTGCAACCAGTTAATTCAGCCTCTGCCCCTGCCCCGACAGGCGGCCGCAGATGGGGCCTGAGCTGGGATAGTCAGAGGCCAGGTGGGCAGCTCACAGCTGCTGGGTGGGCCTGCCCAGCCCTGGCACACGCGCTGACCTTCCCTCCTGCGTGCAGCCTGGCACAAGGTGAGGGCTGGGCACAAGTGCGCACGGCCAGGTGGGCTTTTTATGGCGTGGCCCAAGGAGGTCATTCTTATTAGCGGCTTTTACACAGATCATTCACTTTATTTCTAACTCCTTAGAGGCTTCAGCAGGAGCCAGACAGCCTCCTAGCTTTCTCCGGTGCTCCCCCTCCCCCTCCTCCTTCAAATCCTCGGGCTGAGCTCCTCCCGTCTTGTTTGTCTGCAGTGTGTCTCAGGTGTGTGTGTGGGGGAGACATGCTAGCCCCGGCCGCCCCGATTCAGCCTCCCTCCCCTGGTACGGAGGATTCTGGCTTCCCGGTCCTCGTCGTCTTGATGCGCATTGCTTTCGATGGCAAACTTGAGGCTCTCTCCAACAGCTGCGAGGCGGGAGCCCGGCCCTCCCTCCCTAGCTCTGCAGCCCAAAGCACCCCACCTCGCCCCAGCTCAGAAAGTGCCTGTGACTTGCCCACGAGGCCTTGCACCCACTCTTGGCCGAATGCATCATGTCTAGCGCTCCAGCCAGGCTCTGGGCGCCGTCGGGTGTGATGGACGCCATCGGGAGCGGGGCCCGGCTTGGGCTTTGGAGCCGGGAGACCCGCGCAGGCTCCCGCTCTGCCATCTACCATCGGTGCGTTCTTGCCAGGACCCTGGAGCCGCCAGTTTCCTCGCGGTCGAGTGCGGTGACAGCCCCCTCCCACCTCGGGGCGGGGCGAAGCCGCAGGCACGTGAACAGGCTGGCCAGCTCTCTTCCTCCAGCCCCGGGGCGGCCCGGCGCCCGCTGCCCCAGAGGGCTGATTGCTCAAGTGGTCCAGCTTCCCGGGCCTCCGCCGAGCGAGTCGACACGCCCGCGCCTGGAACAGCCGCCCGAGGGGGCGGCCCGAGGACTGGGCGGGTGGTTCGGGGCCGACTCCTCGGAGGCCTGAGTTACCCGCCACGGATGGCATAGGCCGGCAGGCGGCCAGAGGAGGTGGGCCTGCTCCGCGGGTGGGCTCCCTCAGGCCTGCGCCAGGGCCCCTCCGTGCGCTCCCTCCGGCGGCGCGATCACAAGGCGTCTGCTGCCATCTGGTGGCGGCGCCCCGGCAGCTGCGCGCAGAGCGGGGCGGCGGGGCCCGGGGCGCGGCGGGGGCGGGGGTTCACGAATCCTCCAGCGCCCCAGAGCCTTTCACCGCCGCGCAACGCAGCCAGGAAGCCCCACGCCTCTGCCACCTATGCGGCTCCGGATGCGCCCAGCAGTTTGGGGTCCGGAGAGAGGCAGTGTGGTGCAGTGGTTGGCGCCTTGGCTTTGATGCCAGCGCTAGGCTGTAGAATCAGACTTGCTACACCTCATCCGGGTATCCTGCAGCAGGACCCTTCGCTCTCTGAACCATTTTCTCGTCTGTAAAAGAGGATGAAACAAGCGCGTGCCTTGCAAGGAGCCTTTGCAGAGTACTGCCTGGGCAAACGCAGGAAAAGCCCCAGGCCCATGGCAAAAAGCATAGTAAATGTTAGCTGTTTCTCCTATAAAATCCCTAGCTGCAAACACAAGGGACTCTTAAATACGGAGGACAAACGGTTGCCGGAGGGGAGGTGGCTGGGGGGTGGGCTAGATGGGTGATGGGCACTAAGGTGGGCGCTTGTTGTGATCAGCACTGGGAGTTATATGTATGTGATGAATCACTAGGTTCCACTCCTGAAACCAATGCTATACTGTATGTTAACTAACTTGAGTTTACATAAATTAAAAAAAAATTCTAAACTGCTTCTCAGGGGCTCAGACTCCCTCTTCTCTCCCTCTCTCTCCCTCTCTCTTTCTGTCTCCCACTCTCTCACCCTCTCACCAGTGCTCAACGTTGGCCATATCAGGGATTTTCGGTAAACCAGGGGTGCCAATGCCGACCTCCCACTCAGGTATAAGGTAACAAGGGTAAAGAGGGCGCCACCTCTATGCAGACAGGTGCACCTGGTGTCAAAGGTCCGCTGGGCCTTCCACCTCCTAAGCGCCCAGAGGTTAATTCTCTGTTAGAACGAAAAGACTCTCCCAGCAGCTGCTCGAAAACCGGAGGCTCTGTCTGCAGCCTTGTGGACAGGGCCTATTTCCTAAGCTAAGGGCGTCTGGGTGGCTCTTCTTCATTCCCTCCCAGGGGTCACAGACCAAGGGGCCCAAATCAGGGGTCATGATTTCTGACCGCCTTCCACAAAGGCCTCACTGAAGTAGATGCCTCATCCCTTTAGTAATGTGGTGGAGTAATTAAGGAAAATAAACTTTCCTTAAAAAGCGAAAGAGCCGTTTGGATCCATTCACGCACGAGGCACTGTCCCAAGACTAGGGTTTGGGGTGTGAGTGAGGCGTGTCTCACTCACCTTCCGCCAAGCACAGAGCTTTACTTCTCAGGAGGCAGGAAGAAGGGGCCTGTAGAACCGGGCGTGACAGCCAGGTACGCCAGCAGGGAGGGGGACTTCTCAAGCAGACGCTGCCGCTCTCTGCCTGTGAAAACGCCGGCTCCAATTCAAAGGTATCAAATATTTGCCTAGCTGTTCAACATTTCTTCAAATAATATACTCACGGCTAATTCATATCTAGACTCGATGTCTTCATCTCTCCCAGGCCTCCCTCCTGGATTAGCGTGTCTTGTCTATTCTGGGAGAAAGTTGTCCTACATTCTAAAAATAGGCCCTGGAGTCTGGACACTGGCATGCACAGTCAGCAGAGGCTCTTTTACTTATCTTGAGGGCCGTCCTGTGGGGACAGGTGCAGCAGAGCCCAGAGACACATCCGTGAAACAGCCAGTGTGGGCGCCCAGGTGCATGGAGGAGGCTGGGTCCTCGCGAGATGTCTGTTCTGGCTGCTGGCTTCCGAGTGAGGCGGTGGTCTGTTCCCAAGGACCCCCCTCCCAGCCTGGCTCTTTGACATTTGAGGGCAGTACAAGACTTTCACATCAGAGGCAAGGTCCTTTCTGTCCACATACAGGTCCCTTTCTTCCTCAGAGTTAGAAGCCCAGGATGTCCCTGTGTCAGCCAGGACCCGGCAGGAAGCAGGTGGCATGCTCGTTCAGGCCATTCAGGGAGAGCTTAATGAAGGGACATCTTTACAAAGGGGAGCCCAGGAAGGAGGGATGGCACTCTGGGTCTGGTAACAGGGGGGGCTCTTCCCACCCTGGGTTGCAGGGCCAAGAGAGGAGAAGCCACCTGAATCTGGAGGTGGAGAGTGCCATCCGACAGGGGAGGTGATCTTGGGAGGAGAAGCCTGGGGAATGGCCTCCCAACCACTCCCCGGTCCATGCCAGGGCTCCCCAAGCTCAAACCCACCCACAAGGCAGAGTTATGTGTGGATGTGTCCATGCAGGGGACCTGCTGGGGGAGGTAGTCAGAGCAGGTGAGGGAGGGTGCAGAAGAGGAGATGGTCAGCTCCCTGTCCCTTTCTTGGGACCTCTCCACCTCGCTCCCCACCTTCTGTCTCTCCTTGTACCAGTCATTATTTCTCTGATAGCCTCACCATCTGCATCTCGGACTGACTCCCCTTCTCTTTGTTTTCCTCCAGCTATATCTTCCCCACTTTCTGTGCCCTGAAGGAGGGCAGGTGGGTGCCCATGCCCCCTTCCCAATTGATGGAGTTGTAGGGGGTTCCAATAGTTCTCCCCATGGTCACCTGCCAATGCTAGAGGAGGGGGAGCAGCCTGGCCCTGGAGACCGGCTTCATGTGACTCTCTGCTCTTCCTCCTCTGCACTGCTCTAAATGAGGCCAATCAGGGCTGCTTTCATTTTATTACTTCAAGGACTTCCTCATCCACTTCCTTTCATCCTTCTTGCTGCTCTGGCCTGGAATTAGGGAGGAGGAGTTGTAGAACTCTAACGGCCCCACAGCCCTAATGAGAGCTCCCCCTGGGTGCCCAGCCTGCACACGTGCTGTGGGGGGGCCTGCGCTCAAGGAGTCACAGCAGATGGGGGCTGGACCCACCACCCATTCACACAGTCACTTGACAGAATGCACCCAGGGCCACCGCACTCGGGCCCTGCATGAGACCCCGGTTGTATATACAACAATGAAGGATTTAGTGTCTGCTCTTGACAAATACAGATATGTACCCTGTGTACTGTGTGACACAATGCATAAGCTCGTCTAAGCCTTAATTTCCTCTTCTGTTAAATGGGGGAGGCATCCCTAACCCCAGGCTTGCTTAGGGGTGATGTGAGATCACAGGGGGGCTGTTAAGTGACAGCAACTTGTGCCCCATCCATGTACATAAAAGGTAAAACCTCAAAAGGAAGATGGGGCCTCCCAGTTGGGGGCCGAGGATGCAGATCTCAGATAGCAGGGGGAGGGACAGATGTGGACCCAGACCTACAACTTCAGCTCTGGTTTTAAATGGAATAAAATAATCCCCCGAATAAATAACCCCTTGATGAGGCAGGTCCCCTTGTGAGGTCACTCCTAGTAACAGATCTCACCACGGCACAGAGAATGTTCTGCTCCCCCTATCTGGGGATGATATATACAGCCAGGTAATGCAAAATGAATTTTCATGTTATTTTTGCTTATTTTTTAAGTCCATTGGGTGCATCGTGGCTGATCGCTGTTCTGACATTTTTCTTCCCTCATTAAGAAAGATGCCCCTGGTGAGTTACCTGTGTCGGGCTCAGAGCAGAAAATAAATATCGCTGGCATCCACTTTCCTGTGCTCTCTGGGTGTAATTAAGAAAAAGGCACCTGCAGGAGACAGAAAGAACAGGGCAGAAAATGGCCAAGTGGTTACCCTTCACAAGAACTTTAAAACCATGGTCTTTAAAACCATCCAAATGTCACCCCTTCCATGACCTTCCTGACCTGTTGGGGCCTCCCTCCACCTTTGCACCCTAATGCTATTCCGTTCCACTGTGGTTTGCTTTCCTTTAGCATATATATCTCTTATCCCTGCTGTGGTAGACAGCTCTGTTCTTCCCTCTGTCCAAGGTACCTGATTTTCTTTTGGGACCCACAGTTCCTGGGAACCCCATGCAATCTGGGTGGAGCCTGCCTGTGCCCCAGGAGACAACCAAACCAGGGCAGTCTGACTTGTCTCAGGACTTGCCAGGAAATGCTTCATGAAATACTCTTGGGCTGAAGCTTAGCCTGGGGCCATGGCCATTTTGACTTCGGGGAGAAATTGTCTTGAGAAGGAAGCCAGACAGGGGTGCCTGGCTGGCTAAGTCAATAGAGCATGCGACTCTTGATCTCAGGGTCTTGAGTTTGAGCCTTACGTCGGTGGTAGAGGTTACTTTTAGGAGGAGGAGTGGGAGGAGGAGAAGAAACTGGACTGCTGAGCCTCTCATGAGAACTTGGGACCCGGTGTCCCATGTGTGCCCTGGATCTGGAGCCTGCTGAATCTTGCAGACAGGCATTATGGGGACCCTCCCATCTTGCCTCACTCTCACTGTGCCCAGCCACTGCCTATGGTTCAGGGAGCTTGTCATTGGGTCTGTCTCCAGAGGAGGCAGAACTGGCACCTTGGGCTCAGTGCTCAGGGCTGCAGCTCAGGAGCGTTGGTAATGCCCTGGCTTCCTGTTTTACAGCCAGAAGTGTTCCATAAATGGCACAGCTCCTTCAGTGAGCTAAGTCCCCACTTCCTTCTGGGTCTGACGCCCCCACCAGTGATCTCAGAACCCAGGGTGTGAGACTCAGTTCATCCCCTGGGCCAGCTGACCTGCTTCAGGGCCACATTTGCCACCTTCACCTTGGGTTTTTGTTCTGCATCTCTGCAGAGGGCTCGCATGCCAGGGTTTCTCTTTCTGTTCTGATCCCGCTGCCCCACTTTGGGCCCCTTTCCCCTGTCTTGTCTTGTCCTCTTTCCTCTATAACCTTTAGTCATGTTCACCAAATTGTGAGCATCTATTAGGCACCTGGTGTACACAGCCCGAGCAGAGGCTTCCCTGACAGCCTGTGTGACTTGAGTTCCCACCGTGTTCTCTCTCAGGGTGCCCCATTCTTTTCCTACGCAGCAGTTATCACCCTTTACCATTGTTTTTTGTAAGTGGTTTTTTGTTTACTGGATTCACTGCTGTCTCTTCAGTTATTCAGTTCTCAGAAGACGGAAACTTTTATTATTTTTCGCCTTACACTTAAGTCAGGGACTGGCACACAGGACCCTCAAGATACATCCATGGCATGACCCTGTGGGTGAACGTGAGGGGACCGGGCCCTGGCCCTGGTGCTGAAGCGCAGCATTGCAGACTGGGCCTGAGGCTGTTCCCACAAGGCTGGGCACCGGGTGGGCGGAGTGCTGTGGGGTGAGGGGTGGACCCAGGCCTCCAGACAGCTGTGGTGTGGAGTGTCCTTGTGCAGACCAGACCCAGAGCCCAGAGCCCTGAGAAGACATGAAGTCTGCTGGGTGGACATGCTCACTGGGTAAACTCTTGTGGCTGAAACACAGGGGATTTCAGAAACATGTAGAAGTGGGAGAATGGGGAATTCTGTTCACTGTTTGGTCATGTTCATCTGCTGGTTGCTCTCTGGTCACAGCTCCCCAGGGAGAAAGGCAACTCCCTGGGTCCCTGGGGCAGAGGTGGGCTGTGATGTCTCTGGTCTAAACTGCATCATTTGGCACAGGGCTGCTCTGCATGACAGGTGACTAATAATGCTTATCCCCCACAGGAAATGGCTTGTGAGTGTCCAAGTGTCCTATGTGCAGCGGCCAGTTTCAGGTCTGGGGTTAGTGTGGTGGGCAGAGTAGCCCAGTGAATGACCTGGCACCCATCCAGCATGACGTTATCCAACAAAGGAGGGTTGATTTTATCTCAAGGGGCCACCTCAGTGGTCTCTAAATGTGCTATTCACACCTCACGGCTGGCCCCAGGGGCCCCACACATAAGGCTGGTTCTAGCTGGAGGGGAGGCATAGGCCATTAGGCTTTGGTCTGAATTGCAGCCTTACCACTTAGTGGTGAGAGGTGTGGGCAAGCTCCCTGACTTTGCCCAAATGCACTTCCTGCACCTGAGAAAACTCTTGTGAGGCGTGGGGGGGGGTGGCTTGTCGACAGCTGGGCCCACAGTGAGGCCATCTCCCCATGGCTGCCCCCCGCCCTGGGCTCGGGGCTCCTCTGTCTCCTCCGCAGCTTTGCCTCCAGTACAGCAGGCAGCAGCTGCCCGTGCCAGTGTCTGTAGAGCACGCGTTCTTGGCCTCCCTGCCCGGTTGTGCTTCCTGGACGGCAGGGACTTGGTATGTCTGGATGCTGTCCTTCTTCCTGCTTTACCACCGAGGGCCCAACACCGGGCCTTGTGCATGCTTGGTGCTCAGAAGGCATTTGATGAGTGAGTGGTGTATAAATGACTAATAGGAATTCAATCCATGTTAGCAGAAATACCAAACCGCTATGCTGACTTCCCCCAAACTACCTGCCACCCTTCATCAGCACTTGGCCCGCCAGCAGGGAGAAGGGCCTTTACTTAGTCTTGGGACCAGCCAGCCAGGAGAGCGAGGCCCACCCGGCTTAGCGCCTCGAGCCACAGATGCAGGACTGATGGTGCCCTCAGAAGCTCACACTGGGCCTCCTCAGGGCCCCATCTGTAGAGGGAGGTCTTTCTGTAAGCAGCTGCGGTGGAGCCTGGAGGCTGCAGGGGCTCCACGCCCCCTGCCTTCTGTGTTGGCCAGTAGATGGGGAGCTAGTGACCAGACCCAGCTCCCTCTCCCGCACATGTGGGCCAGTACTTGGAATCTATGACACCTGATGAAGGCTGCGTTAGCCAGGCTCCCAATGGGGAGCCAGTCTCTGCCACTTGCAGGAGCCAGGCAACCCTGAGAGCCAGGGCTCCGGGGGCGAGGAATGAGGTTTCGACTTTAAATCTGGCCGTTCTCATGTCACTCCAGCCCCGTTCCCCAGAAATAAGCTGGTCCAGTCTGCCATCTTTCCAGACAGTTCCTGTTGAAGCAGAAATAGTCCAAATTCTAAATGTCTAGACACTGACATATGGGGTTTCTTGATATTGTTTTCATACAGGAAAACTTGCTCTGAAAAACACAGCTACACACAGCCACTCACACACCACCGGCCCCACGCACAAAATCCTGATTTTCAAAATGTTCAGAGCCCTTCCTGAACTTGCCTGAGAGATGATGTCATCAGAGTTTGTTACTGGGGAGTTTTAGAGATCTTTCTTTAAACACACACACATGCACAGGCACCCCGACACACACAACACTGACAATTTGTCTTCTCTCCTCTTCCCAACAGCAGGGGGTTCCAGCCCTTGAATATGTATGGGCCTTTGCTGCATGCTAGAAAATGAAACACCTGAGTTCATGGGCGCTGTGAACGGGGGGCAGACAGCCCAAGGATGGGAGACAGGTGCCCTAGGCAGGGAACCAGGACACGACACTGGGAAGTCTCTTTAGCTCATTTTGTTCATCAGTAAACTGGGAATAGTAGTTCCTTCCTTGCTTGCGAGATGTGAAAATCTCTGCAGGAGATTGGATAAACAGAGGTTGCCGCTGTGACGTTGGAGATGGGAGAGCAGCAAGAATGACCATCTGGGCTCTGGAACGAGCTGTCTGTGCTTGAATCTTGCCTCTGCCCATTGCTAGCTATGTGACCTTGGTGGAGCTACTTAACCTTTCTGTGCCTCTGGCTCCTCAGCTATAAAGTACCGATAACATGAATAGCTGTGACCTCATCAGGTTTTCGTGAGGACCGGATAAGTTCATAGGAGTTGGCTGGTCTGTGCGGAGGCGCTGACACCCAGTGCCTGGTGTGCCATAATTACTGCCTCCTCCCAGTAGGGTCCCTCTTTCTACCCAGAGTCTTCTCTAGGACATGGCCCTCAAGCCTGGGCCTCCCAAGGGTCAGGAGAAGCCTGGGCCACTTCCACTTGTGCAAGCGTCCAGTATATGAAGTCATAACAAAATGCCAAAGCAAGGTTACACAAGTTAAGGTAAACTGAATACATTTACATAAAGCAATTCAGTGGTTTTCGACAGACACACAGAGACTCCCTGGAAACCCTCACTGGACACAGTGGCAACACTATGATGTTCGTCAGGAATGGATGGCCTGGGAGAAAAGGTTCTCCTTCCCTTTGCCCTAGCCTGCCCTTAGCAGGCCCTGTCTTGAGGTATTCGTGTATCCCATAAATAGGAAGAACAGAAATATCCCTGACTTCCAGCCTGGGCAGAGGCAGAGACTAAGGGCTGGGGGGTCCGGAGGATGGCTAGTGCCCAGCTGGGAACCTGCATTTCCCTGGAGCATGCTAAGGTGCTGGGTGGCCGCAGGGAGGAAGCAGGTGGGGTGCCCTGCACAGCTGTGTGCGGAGGGGCCATGGGGGGAGGGGCAGCCGGAGCAGCCACATCAGGCAGGCCATGGACTTGTTGCTGGACTGGCCTCCTTGGGAAGCACCCCCTCCTCCCCAGTCTCCCCAGGGTTGTCCAAGAGCCTGGGGAGGATGATTTAAAATGACTTGCAGCTCAGGGCTCCTGGCTGGCTCAGTTCGATAAGCATCCAACTCTTGGTTTCAGCTCAGGTCATGATCTCGCAGTTTGTGAGTTAAAGCCCCACGTTGGGCTCTGCGCTGACTGCATGGAGCCTGCTTGGGATCCCTTCTCTCTCTCTCTCTCTCTCTCTCTCTCTCTCTCTCCCTCTCTCTCTCTGCCCCTCCCCTGCTCACACACTTTCCCTCAAAATAAATAAACAAGCTTAAAAAATTAAAAAATAAAATAAAATGACTAGCAGCTTAAATGACTCCGAAAAATTTCTATTCCCAGTGTGTCCCCATGCTCCCTGGGATTGAGTGACAGGAGTTCAGTTTTACAAACCTAGCCAACACCCAGCTCCTGTGGTTGCAGGAAGCTCCAGCTTCGACACCTGCTTCCTCCCTGGTTGGCCCTCTCCCTGACTCCCTGGGACCTGGGGTGTTCTCTGTCTGCATGATCTGCTCTACAGGTGTCTTGGGGCTCAGCCAGGAAGTTCCTGGCCGGCAGGGTCAGAATCTGGTTCTCATCTTCTTCCCAGGACCCCCACCTAGCCCCTGGGTTCCTCAATCCTGGCTGTGCATGGCTGTCACCTGGGGGGTGGGGGTCTTTAAAATGCCAGCACCTGCTTCGGCACCCCCCCACCCCCAATGCAGAACAACAGTGCATGTCACCCCAGTCAGGCCCAGGCATGCCTCAGTTGCATATTTGACCTGCACGCCCACTATGGAACCTAAACCCAGGCTGGGGGCTGCTTCCAGAAGGGTTCTGAGAAGAGGATTCAGGTCCAGAGAGGTAGCTTTACAGCGCAGCCACAACAGGAATGCCAGCGGGTGACAGAGACTCTTTGCACCGTGAAGGCTGTGAGTCTGATCAAACAAGATTTAGCTCCAAATCCAGCCTGATTTACCCAAGTACAACTGTGGGCCAAGTGCTTGTTCGAGCATTATCACCTCCCTCCTTGCCACAACATACCCATCTTTTTGAGTGTATGGGGCCAGAAGGGCTCTATGTTAGAACAGGGAGCATCAGGCTGGCAGGGAATCCATCCCGGCTTGTTCCCAGGGAATTGATCTTTATGCAGAGTGGCTTGAATGCCCATACATCCTTTGGTCCAGCTTGGAGTTTCCTAAACTCGAGCACACGTAAGTTTTACTACGCAGAACTGGGAGCCTGGAACCGTACATGCTGTGCCGTGGGTGATTCCGGGGGCCTTCAGGGTAACACTGAAGTGTGCAGAACTCTGCGGTGACTGGGGGCGGCAGTCTGACAGCCCGGCTGCAGTGACCTGCCCACCTCCTGCTCCCCATGTCATTTCCACTTGGCTCCCTTCTCTCTCTCTCTATCCTCGGCCATCAGGACTTTCTCTTGTCCCTCACCTGGCCAGATTTGTTCACAGCTGCAGCCACAGCACCTACAATTGTGCCTGGGGCAAGGTTGTTTCCTGATGAGCATTTGTTGTTCTTGACAAATGCTGAGGATGGCAGGTGCTCCCAGAGCTAACAGTGAATTTGGGTAGATGGACGGGACAGACGGTCAGCTCAGGACCCCTGTGGGAGGTTCTGGGGATGCCCTGCCCCTGCCCTTCAGCATTTGCTGTTCCCCGCATGCAGCTGAGCCTGTGTCTGGCGCTCTGCTTGGGGACCCGAGATGGCCTGGCCAAGGGGGCCTGCTGTGCCTGTGTGCAGAACAGGTGGGAAGTGCCAGCTGTTGCAACTCAGGGAATAGCCTCCAGTGGGTGACAAAAGAAGCTGTGGATAAATAGCCCAGTTCCCTTGTCCTCCGGATGGGCTGTGTCCCAGGTCCCCGCGGTAGGACTGTGTGGGTTCCTCCACTCTGGACTGGCCTCCTTCCTTCCGCTTCCCTGCCTCACAGTGCCAGCCTCCCACGGACAGTGCCTGGAAGAACCACCCTTGGCACAGTCTACCCAGCAGCCTTTCAGTGAAGGAGCCACCCAGGGCGAGGGAGGCACCCTGAGGCTCTGACTGCTTGTGGAGAGCCCGTCCCTAGGAGGACAGTAGTGACCTGGTGGTTCCCTTTGCTCTAGTGTTGGATCTCAGGTTCCTGGGGAAAGTGACTCCTTTGGCTTCCTGGCTTGGACCCACAGACAAACTGAACAAGGTGAAAAAAGTTGTCATTTGGAAAAGTCTTGTGGCCAAAGGCTGCAGGGGGATGGGGCTTGGGAGAGACGGGGCTGAAATGCCTGGAGAAGCCAGGGAAGCCACTCCTTCCGGAACAAACTTCCCAGCCCGGACACAGGCGACAGCCACCCGTGGGAGCAAAGAAAGTTTCGCTGCTCCTCCCTCCCAGAGATATTTCCAAGAGCTTTATTTTTCTCGCCAGTTGGCTAAGAAGCAAAAAAGGAACAATAGATTCAAGCTGAAATAATTTGCATTTATGATGAACACAAGGAATATCTACCTTGCATTTTCCTAAAAAAGAAAAATTAAACCCCGTTTTTAATTAACTGATAAACTATTAATCAAATTTTTGCAATGTTAGGTGACACATTATTCATTTAGATAGAATGACTGTGAACTTAAACTAATCAAATCTGATTTGCCCACATAGGCTTGATTGAAATACATTTTAACTAGCATATACAAAGAGAAAATCTTGGATTTCTTACCTAATCTTCAGAGTATACTGCTGAGTTAATAAGGGCAGTTTTTTTTTTTAAATGAGACCACCATTTCTTCATCTGCATATCAAAATCAAGAGGAACTTAATTGCAAAACACATATTCCTGAAATCTAATCATTACACTGCTTTAGGGTATTTTATTGAAGCATGTTAAATTATGGACAGAATATTAATGATGGAGCTAATCAAACCCAATTAGTCACTTCTAACAATAGTCACATAAATATACAAGTCAGGTACTAAAGTACTGTAGATATGATGTAAAATTGTTAAAATATTAAATGTATGGGATATTTATGAAATATTCATGTAGAATTTAAAGCCAAAAATTATCGGATAAGTCCCTTTAAAGAAAACAGGTTTGGCAGTGTCCTACGATATTTGTGGAGAATTCACAAGTTTTCACCTATTCTCCAGGTACATTTGAATCCAGGGGATTAGCGAGTCTATAATCAATCAATCAGCAAATTCTAATAAGATGACTTACCATATTCATGACCCAGTATTTCACTCCTGCATCCAGAGACTTTTTTCAGTCTTTTGTTTTCTGACTTTTTCAAGGCCTGGTGGAAGGGTAGGTCTGGAGTCTCGGGGCCTTGGGAAAGCTGATGGAGGGCTGGATAGAGTGCTCTGAGTCCATGGTGTTTCCTCCCCACCCCCATCCCCATGCCCAGGGTGAAGCCAGGCAGGACAAGGCGGGGAAGCTGCTGTCTGGTGGACCTTCTCCTCCTCCCATTGGTGAGGTGTCAGGAAAGGATGCTAAGAGGCCCAGGGGAGTTCCAGCCGTGGCCTATGAGGAGTCTTGGTGGAAGATTCCAAGCCCGGGAGCTGGACCAAAGCAGGTAGGCAGCACCAGATATGGGAATCCCCTCTGCAGAGACCTCCCCCCGCCCTGTTCCCTTCCAAGCATGGCTGCATGGTCCCAGACCAGCACCCACACAGGCCTGCATGGCAATTTCACCCAGGGCTAGCTCCCAGGGCTTCACTAGTCAAGGAAGCTGTCAAGCTTCACAATTCTCTTTACTGGCCCTCGTCCGATCCTAGTGTCCCATCCAGACCCCTGCTTTCCCCTCTCCTGTCCCTCTTTCCGGAACGCTGCCCTCCTGCCTCTCATGCTGGAGTCTCAGTTCTGGGCAGACAGTGGTCCTGTGGCACAGGTCCCTGCTCTGGCCAAACATCCCAAGTGACGCATTAGAGCGATAGTAGCCGCTGTCCCCCCGACCCATGCATCTCCCCGTCTATCTATCGTATAAACCAAGGAGGAGCATGTCCTAGACCCTGTGCTGGACCATCCCTAAACTCAGGGAGCACAGAAAAGAAGCAGAAGTTTTACTGCTTTTTCCTGTACGTCACGCATGTTCCTGCTGCAGATAACAGCATCTCCGTTTTCCTTCAAAGAGCCCCTCTGCCCCCACTTTGAGCCTCTAAGGTTTGGGGGCTGCTCCACTCCCTGGAGTCACAGTGGGCAGATGACCCAGACCTGCCAGTAGTGCTCCACCCCTTTGTCCCTGTGATAGGCTTCCGGGTGGGAATGTGATCTGGATGTAATCTTGGGGGTTTTGCTGGAACTATAAGGAAAGAGAACCCCTTTTCTGCTGGGGCATCCTGGGAGCAGAGGCTGGGGCCGCAGCACGCACAGAGACTAACGCAGAGGAGAGAACAAGTCCCAATGACATTGCTTGAGCTCCCCAATTCCGCTGTGCCCGAAAGGCTAGTTACCTGCGCCAATAAGTCTCCCCTCTTTTCCTTTTTTTTTTTCCCTTAGCCAGTTGGAGTTGTGTTTCCTGGCACTTGCAACCCAAAGAGTCACGGTTAATGGACAGGAGAGAAACAGAAGAGGTACAATCTAGACGCTCAGATGAGGTAGTGTGCGGTGTCAGCAGCAGGACACGGCCTTGGAGCTTCTGCAGCTTGTGGGACTGGAAGGTGGACAGAAATCAGGCTCTGGTTCTTGACTGACAGGTCACCCCCAGGTGCCCCTTTGTGATCTGTGAGGGAGGACAAGCGGAGTAAATGTGGTCACCCTGCGAGAGAGGGGGTCATGGTGTGGACACATTGAGCATCATTGTGGCATCCAGGGCCTGACATGTGGCTCAATGAACAGTTGCAGGTGTGCACAGGTTGATATATTCTAGCAAGTTTACATGCCAGACTAGTACTGAAGATACAAGCTCCTTCTGGCAAGAATCCCCTTCTTGCCTGGTACCCATGGCTCTCCGCGGATGCCCCACGCATACTCCTGCTGTGGTTGCACCTCTGAGTTTATGAGTGCCCGAGCACCTTCCCCAGCCTCTGGAACCCTCCATCCCTCTGTCTTCTCCTTCCGCGAGGCCCAGAAGGACACCTCCTCCATGAAGCCTGCCCTTGGATCTAACTTGTTTTTATGGATCTCTCATGACCTTGGCTTTCCATGCCTTGGAGTGGGAAGGGGAAATCTTGGGGCAGACGCGACATCCACGTTTGGGTGTAGGCAGCAGCGGAGACTGAGGGTCAGACTACAGATGCAGAGTTAAAAATAAAGAGCTTAGCAGAAGCCAACCACCTCACCAGAGATGAGCAGGGGAATTTGCAGCAGGGCCATGGGACTCCTCACAAGACATGGAGTTGTGTTCACATCATGCACTTCTTTCTTTTTAAGTTTTTAAGAATGTTTCTTTATTTTTGAGAGAGAGACAGAATGCGAGCGAGGGAAGGGCAGAGAGAAAAGGGGGCACAGAATCTGAAGCACACTCTGGGCTCTGAGCTGTCAGCGCAGAGACCAACTCGGGACTCGAAGCCATGAACCATGAGAGCATGACCTCAGCCGAAGTTGGACACTCAACCGACTGAGCCACCCAAGTGCCCCTCACTTCATGCACTTCTAATCTCTATGGACAGGGCGATGCCCTTGACCTGAGTGTAGGCCTGCAACCCAGGTCTCCTACCAGACCATGAGCCCCCAAGGGCGGGCAAGGAGCTGGCCTATTTCTATCAGCCTTCTGGTGACATCAGGACTGTTGGTTGGTGGACAACTCCAGACTCTGAGAACTTTCCAGAGGCTCTGAGACCCCAGTCTCGTGTTTCCCAAACCAGGCTCTAATTGAGATTTAGTTTGGGGTCAGCATGTGGCCTACATTTGTGGGCCGTTGGTACAACTTCACACCAGGCTAAGCTGCCTTTTTGTTCATGTATTTTTGAATAATTTTTAAAAATCAGATAATAATCATAAATTCATAAAAATCATAAACACCAGTTAACATTTTTCTTTTTGCCATTTCTGTCTCACACATAGACGCCTGATGCCAGGCACCGTGTCATTTCCAGGTAGTGAGTGTCCTTCTTCATGTTTCCTTGGCCACATGTGTAAGCAAATCTAGGAATCGTCCAGAAGTGCCATAGCACCTTTGCCTTTTTTCTTTGTTGCCAAATTTACATTCCCACCATAATGTGTAAGGGTTTCCCCAGACCTTCTCTGACCCATGGTATCATTAGGCTTAAATGTTTTTTCTTATCTCATGGGTATGAAATAGTAGCTCATGGTTGATTTAATGTGTATCTTCCCAATTGCTAGAAGCCCCATGTGCCTTTTCAGGCAATTTTTAATCCACCCCATCATCACGCTGGTCTCCTCCCTCTCAAGACTGGGCTCCTGTAGGAGGCACAGCTGCTGTGTATTTCAGGTAAGCAACTTAGCCTCCATGTCCTTGCCTGTGAAATGGACAAAACAATGGCTAATTCATGAGGTTTAGACAATGCAGACCAGCTATTTCAGCCTCATAGGGTCCAAAGCTGATGAGTAGACCACAGTCTGTCTTACTTCTGCAAGGAATCAGGCCTGGGGTGACGCTCTCATTTTTGTCAGGAGGAAGGGAATCTGCATTGATGAGTCGAGGGTGCCATTTCAATTCAAGCAGTGCTTCTCTGAAGCTGGGGTAGCAGAGAAAAGTGAACCTTCTCCCTGCAGGAAGCTGGGGAGGAGGAGGTGGGCAAGGAGGAGGAGAGCAGGAACCACATTCAGAGTCCCATTTTTGGGGGTTGGAGAACCTGTGTGCTTCAAGGTCCCCTGCTCCTGTTGGCAGGCCTCCATCTGTTCTCCATATAGCCAGGCAAGTGGCCTTTCCTACCTGGGGGCCTTGGCAGACATATGAAGGGGAGGCAGAGCCCAGGGTCAGGTCAGGCTGACACCACCAAAAGGAAGCATCTGTTGTGGGAGACATACCTGACAGATGATTTATTTCTGCCCTAAGTTCCCCAACGGCCCAGCCTTATCTCTGCTTTGCAAGGCCTCCCAGGCCCCAAGGCAGAAGAACTCTGCTTCACTCAAGGCAGCAGAGAACCATCTAGGGGACTGCCTGAATTTCCTAGAAAATTTTTCTGGGAACATCCCAAAGCAACCTATTAGCCATCAAAGCACCAACAAATTACCTGAACTTTTCAACTACCCGAAAAGCAGTAGCAAATCACCTTCAAAGGCACTCATTTCAGAGGTACAATTTGATGAGTTTTGGCAAATACGTATACTTGTCTAACCAGACCTAAACCTTCCAAAATGCATGATTTCTATGGGCTTTGATACAATTAGTTGAAAACATGACATTGCAGTTTTTCCCAATCAGTGAGCAAGAACACTGACCCACATCAGGGAAGACCAGCATTCCCTGGCTGGATTTTAACAGAAACTATAGTTGGTAGACAGACTGGAAAGTGAGCACATGATTTATTGATGCCTGTTCCCCATTTGGATTCACATAGCTTTCTGAAGTGCCTTTTTAGTTATCAAAACCATGAAGCCAAGTATCAGGAACCAGGCTTCCGAATTGCTGCCTCACAAAGTGTTCATCAAGATTTTCGAAAATAATGAAGAACAATTAATCACACTGGCACTCACTAAGAATATCATAATTAATATTTGGGTGAGAGCAAAACGATTGTGTTAATAAATATATTATTTTAAATGTTTATCTTGTCTTTGTAAAATGTGTATTTTGTGTGTGTCTTGTTACAAATGAATGAAATAGTACCATAAGATACAGCAGACCCAGAGACAAGGACCTGGGTACAGGTTGGTTGTTCATCTAGGAGGTGGTTTCAGGAAGTGGGAGGGAGGCCATGGGGTAGGGAGACAGAGAAGGATGCAGTAGTAATGGGTTGGCTCACTCCCACAGAGGCTGTGTGAGGCTTCATGAGGAATGCATTCCAAGCATCCCATAGAGAGATGGGGAAGTTGGGAAATTGTCCTTTGGGACACTTTCCTTCTTTGGTTGAGAGTTGCTCTTGGGATGTTAACTTTTTGCCACTTTCAGGCTCCCTGAAAGCTTGGGTGGTGCTGGAAAAGCCTTTAGTCTGACAACCATTGGTGGTGGAAGCTGTCATCTGTGTGGGAAGGAACCACTCTAACTGTTGCCAAACTCAGCCACGGGCTGAGGAGATATGGGGTGGCCATCTACAGTGTTCACTAAAAGCTCTGTCTGCGCTTGTAAATATCTGACTGAAAACATGCATCTAAAACTGAATGGAGATCACTAACCCGGAGACTGTTCAGAAGGCCATGATCAACCAGTGACTGGGAACCACTGGTCTTTGAATCCAAACTCCACCCTTGTTATTAACAGTAAACGCATGCCTTTGCTTTAGGTGGCACACGGCAGCAAGATGGCGGGACAAATTTCCAAGAAGAGGAAGTTTGCAGCCGATGGCATCTTCAAAGTTGAACTGAATGGGTTTCTCACTCGGGAGCTGACTGAAGATAGCCATTCTATAGTTGAGGTCTGAGTTACACCAACCAGGACAGAAATCATTATCTTGGTCACCAGGATGCAGAATGTTCTTGGGCCAGTGGATCCAGGAATTGAGTGTTGTGGTTCAGAAGAGGTTTGGTTTCTCTGAGGTCAGTGCAGAGCTTTATGCTGAAAAGGTGGCCACAAGAGGTCTGTGTGCTATCACCCAGGCAGAGTCTCCACCTACAAACTCCTAGGAGGCCTTGAGGTGCAGAGAGCGTGCTGTGGCGTCCACTCATCACGGAGAGTGGGGCCAAAGGCTGTGAGGTCGAGGGGTGTGGGAAACTCCAAGGACAGAGGACTAAATCCATGAATTTTGTGGATAGCCCGATGATTCGCAGGGGGAGCCCTGTTAACTAGTACTTTAACACCGCATGTGCTGCTGAGTCAGGGTATGCTGGGCGTCAAAGTGAAGACTGTGTTTCCCTGGGACCCAAGTGGTAAGACTGGCCCTAAGAAGCCCCTGCCTGATCACGTGAGCATTGTGGAACCCAAAGATGAGACACTACCTACCGTTCCCCTCTTGGAACAGAAGGGTGGGAAACCAGAGTCACCTGCCATGACACGGCCAGTGCCCATAGTGTAACAGGGTCTTGTTGGCAGCCGGATCTGGAGTCTGGATATAGCTTTGTAAATACTTTTAATAAAATCTTTAAAAAAGAAAAAAAAAAAACAGTGAAAGCACACCTGTCCTTCCTGGCCACAATCCACCCCGTTCCCCTGGCACCTAGCCCAGATTATTTTATGGGTGAACTCAGTTAAATCGTTAAGGAGCAGACAATAATCATGCTGCTTAAACTGTCCCGGAGCACGAAAAAGACCTACTATGTTCCTAGACAGAAAAGCTCGCTATTGAAATTATGGTCATTCCCTTTGTATTACTCGTCAGATTCAATGTCATTCTAATCAAATGAAGAGAAAGTTGTTTTGTCAAAATTGTTATGCCTTTCTTTTAAACCCTCTTGAAAGGCACCCCTTAATGCCTTTGATTTCTGTTTTTTTTTTAATTTTTTAAAAGTTTAATTACTTTTGAGAGAGAGAGACAGAGCATGAACAGAGGAAGGGCAGAGAGAGAGGAAGATATAGAATCTGAAGCAGGCTCCAGGCTCTGAGCTGTCAGCACAGAGCCCGACGTGGGGCTTGAACTCATGAACTGAGAAATCATGATCTGAACCAAAGTTGGATGCTTCACTGACTGAGCCACCCAGGAGCCCCTGAATTCTATTTTTAATCCATTTAATTCAGGTATAATTTCCATACCCACAAAAAAATACTTTAAGCATCCACTTAAAGCATACAATTTGATGAGGTTGGCAGATGTATGCACCTCTGAAAGTGGCCCCACAGTTGAGACAGAATATTTCCATCACCTCCAAAGGTTTCCTAGCGCCCCTTTCTCTCCACCCTTCCCTCTCTCGGCCACAATCCCAGCAACCACTGATCCATTTTCTGTTATCAGGGATCAACTTGCTTTTTCTAGATTTTACGTAAGTGGAATTATGCAGTATGTGTCTGGCATCTTTTATGCGGCACAATTATTTTGACATTTGTCCATGTGGTTTGTTCATGTTCATGACCAGGTAGTTTTCCATTGCACAGATATACCACATTTTGTTCCCCTGTTATATCATGTATGTTGCTTCCAGGTTTTGGCTGTTGCAAATAAACAGTGAATATCTGTGTACAAGTCTTTGTGGGCATGGATCAGTTTTCTATTGCTCCTGAAACAAATTACCACAAATTTAGGGCTCAGAACATTAGCCATTTGCTATCTCACCATTCTGTATGTCAGAGGTCTGGGTACAGACTTGCTCATTGGGACCCTCTGCTTAGGGTTTCCAAGGCTGAAGTCAAGGTGTTGGACATCGTTGGGTCTCATCTGGAAGCTCTGTGGGGAAGAGTCCAAGTTCATCTGTTTCCTTGCAGCTGTAGGGCTGAGGTCTCTTTTCTTTGCCAGCTCCCAGCACAGGCCAGCCTTTGGGCTTAGAGAATGCCCCCTGGCTCTTCCTCATGGCCACCTGTGTCTCAAAACATCAAAGGCACATCAAATTTTTCATATGCTCAGAATCTCTCTGACTTCTCTCCTGCTGCATCTCTACTGACTCCAGCTGGAGAAAATTCTCTGCTTTTAAGAGTTCATGTGATCATATTTTCCCGTATGATACAGGATGATCTCCCTTAATTACATTTGCAAAACCCCTCTTGCCATATTCATAGATTCCAGGGATTAGGGTCTGAACATCTTAATAGGTCATTTTGTCTACCACAGGTTATATGTTTCAGTTTATATTGAGTTAAATACCATAGTGAAATGCCTAGGTTGCAAGGTAGGTGTGTATTTAACTTTACAAAAAAATAATATGCCAGTTTATATTCCCACCAGCAGCATGTGAAAGTTCTACTTGTTCCATATCCTTGTCAACACTTGGTATTGTCAGTCTTTTCTTATTTTAGCCATTCTAAATACGTAGTTTCTTTTGCATTTCCCTGATGACCAATGATGTTAAGCACCATTTCATTTGATCCTTGGTCATTTGTATATTTTCTTTTATCAGTTGTCTATTCAAATATTTTGTCCATCTTTTTGATTGGGTTATTTATCTTTTTATATCTGATTGTAAAGATTCGTTCTGTGTTCTGTGATTAAATGCTTTGTGAGTTATATGTATCGAGTCGCATTCTAGTCTGTGACTCAACCTTTTTATTATATTAGAGTGACTTCCTAAGAGCTAAAATTTTTAATTATGATAAAGTGCAGATTATCATTTTTTCTTTATCATTCATGCTTTCTGTATTTTAAGAAATCTTTGCCCGCCCTAAAATTACAAAGATTTTCTCCTGTGTTTTCATCTAGAATTTTTATCACTTATAATTTTACATTTATGTCTGTGACCCATATCAAATTAATTTTATGTATGATGTGAGTTAAGGGCCAATGTTCTTATTTTCCAATGGATGCCCAATAGTTACATTTGTTGAAAACTTACTTTTTCTTTACTAAATTGCCTTGCCATCTTTGTCAAAAGCAATTGAAAATATATGTGTGTGGGACACCTGGGTGGCTCAATCAGTTAAGTGTGCGACTTTTGATTTCGGCTCAGGTCATGATCTCATGATTGGTTAGTCTGACCGAGTTGGTCCCTGTGCTGACAGCATGGAGTCTGCTTGGGATTCTCTCTCCCTCTTGCTCATTTCCCCTCCCCCACCTCACAGATGTGTGCACTCTCACTCTCTCTCAAAATAAATAAGTAGACTTAAAAAAATATGTGTGGATCTATTTCTGGACTCTGTATTCTGTTTCATTGTTTGTCCTTTTGCCAATACCTCCTTGTGTGATTAATGCAGATTATAGTATGACTTGAAATCAGGTTGTGCAAATCCTCCAATTTTGTTTACCTTAAAGAATTGCTTTAGCTATTACAGGTCATTTATATTTCTATATGTGTTTTACAATTAGTTTGTTAATTTCTATAAAAAATCTTGCTGGAATTCTTACAGGGATTGCTTTTAATCTATAGATAAGTTTGGGGGGAATTGACATTTCAGCTGTATTCAAACTTCCAATTCAGAAATGGTGTGTTTTTCCATGTAATCAATGTTCTTTACTCTTTTTTTTTTCTTTTTTTTTCTTTTTTAATATATGAAATTTACTGTCAAATTGGTTTCCATACAACACCCAGTGCTCATCCCAAAAGGTGCCCTCCTCAATACCCATCACCCACCCTGCCCTCCCTCCCACCGTGCCCTCCCTCCCACCCCCCATCAACCCTCAGTTTGTTCTCAGTTTTTAACAGTCTCTTATGCTTTGGCTCTCTCCCACTCTAACCTCTTTTTTTTTTTTTTTTTTTCTTCTTTCCTTCCCCTCCCCCATGGGTTTCTGTTATGTTTCTCAGGATCCACATAAGAGTGAAACCATATGGTATCTGTCTTTCTCTGTATGGCTTATTTCACTTAGCATCACACTCTCCAGTTCCATCCATGTTGCTACGAAAGGCCATATTTCATTTTTTCTCATTGCCACGTAGTATTCCATTGTGTATATAAACCACAATTTCTTTATCCAATGTTCTTTACTCTTAATTGTAGAAGACTTTTATGTCTTTTGTTGTATTTACTGCTAAGTATGTTTATTGATGCCATTTTATTTCACTTATCACAATACCCTCTAGTTCCATCCATGTTGTCACAAATGGCGATATCTCATTTTTTATAGCTGAGTAATATTCCATGGTATATATATACCACGTCTTTTTATCCATTCATCTATTGATGGACACTTAGGTTGCTTCCACATCTTGGCTATTGTAAAAAATGATGCAATAAACCTAGGGGTGCACTTATCTTTTTTAATTAGTGTTTTTTTAATGTTTTATTTATTTTTAAGACGAGAGAAACAGAGCATGAGTGGGAATGGGGCAGAGAGAGAGGGAGACACAGAATCTGAAGCAGGCTCCAGGCTCTGAGCTGTCAGCACAGAGCTTGATGCGGGGCCCAAACTCACAAACTGTGAGATCATGACCTGAGCTGAAGTCGGATGCTCAACCGACTGAGCCACCCAGGGGCCCCTGAATTAGTGTTTTCCTTTTCTTTGGGTAAATACCCACGTGGAATTACTGGATCATATTGTATTTCTATTTTTAATTTTTTGAGGAACCTCTCCATACTGTTTTCTACAGGGGTCACATAAAATTACATTCCCACCAACAGAGCACAAAGATTACCTTTTCTCCACATTCTCATCAACACTTATTATTTCTTGTCTTATTTCTTGTCTAGCCAATATCACTGGTGTGAAGTGGTATCTCATGGTAGCTTTGATCCGATCTGCATTTCTCTGATGATTAGTGATGTTAGCATTTTTCATATATCCATGGCCAGCTTTATCTCTTCTTTGGAGAAATTTCTATTCAGGTCCTCTGCCCATTTTTTAATTGAATTGTTTGTTTGAGGTTTTAAAAAAATATATTGAGTTGTGCGAGAGTTTTTTCCCCTATATTTTGGATATATCATTTGTAAATATCTTCTCCCATTTGGTAGGTTTTTTTTTTTCATTTTGTTGATGGCTTCCTTTGTTGTGTAAAAATTTTTACTTTGGTGTAGTTCCAATAGTTTACTTTTGCTTTTGTTTCCTTTGCCTCAGGAAACATCTAGAAAGAAACTGGTAGGGCCATTGTTAGAGAAAGTACTACCTGTACTCATGTCTGGGGTTTTTATGGTTTCTGGTCTCAAATTTAGGTCTTTAGTCCACTCGAGTTTATTTTTTGTGGATGGTCTAAGAAAGTGGTCCAGTTTCAGTCTCTTGTATGTAGCTGTCCAGTTTTCCTAACACCATTTGTTGAAGAGACTGTCTTTTCCCCATTGCATACTCTTGCCTGCTCTGTCACAGATTAATTGACCATCTAAGCATGGGTTTATTTCTGGGCCTTGTATTCTGTTCCATTGATATATATGTCTACTTTTGTGCCAGTATCATACTGCTTTGATTACTGCAGTGTTGTAGTCTAGTTTGAAATCTGAGATTTCCAGCTTTGTTCTTTCTCAAGATTGTTTTGGCTATTCAGGGTCTTTTGTGGTTTCATACACATTTTAAGATTATTTGTTCTAGTTCTGTGAAAAATGCTGTTGGTATTTTGGTATGGATTGCATTAAATCTGTAGATTGTTTTGATTAGTAAGGACATTTGAACAATATTAATTCTTTCAATCCATGAGCACGGTATATCTTTCCATTTGTTTATGTCACCTTCAATTTCTTTCATCAAAGTCTTATAGTTTTCAGAGTTTTGAGAAAACTAGCTGTAGCCACCATGGGCTTACTAGTGGGTGGAGCTGGCATTCTTCCTGCCAATAGCCACTGCCACAGCTGCAAGGGCACCAAAGGGCAGGGCTTGCTCCATGGACAGCTAGCTAAGAGGTATTGTTGTAGGAACTATGGGTGCACTGTTGTGGGGGTTATCTTCCCCTCTCCCCAGGGCAGGAACTGGTTTGGAGAGGTAATGGATGGGGGCTGCTGCAAGGTGTGGCATGGTAGTAGGCACTTTTGAGGGTTCCGTCCCAGTGGCAGATGGGTTGGGTGGAGTGGCTCTACAGGGGAGCAAGTGGGAGGCACCTGCTTGCTAGCAAGGTGGATGGAGAATGTTAGAACTGGCTCCTGCAAGCATCCAGGTATCTAGGGTCTGGAAGGGCAAGAATGCTAAAGGCAAATGCTCAGTCTATGTTTATTGAAATGATCATTTGTTTTATTCTGTTAATATGAAAAATTACACTGATTGATATTTAAATGTTAAATATCTTTATTAGATTTTGCTGGTTGCATAAGATTAGTTGGGAAATGTTGACCTCTTCTATTTTGCAAAAGGGTTTATGTAAGATTGGTGCTATTTCTTCCTTGCAATGGTAGCAATCACTGGTGAACCGTCCAGGCCTGGAGTTTTCTCTGTTGGAAGGTTTTAAACTACCAATTCCATTTCATTAATAGATATGTAGAACAATTCAGGTTTTGCCATATCTTGTGTTAATTTTGGCAAGTTGTCATTTTCAAAACAATTTGCCCATTTCTCTTTTTCTCTTGATCAGTCTAGCTAGATGTTTATCAATTTTGCTGATCTTTCCAAAGAACCAAAAGAACCCCTTGTGGAGTAGACATGAGCCGAACCCACAGAGAAGAGCTCAGTCTCCCTGGCCCCAGAGCTTAATGCAATGCCCCCAACAAAGCCCAGCCCAGATCAGCCAATTTCCAGCCAGCCAGCCTGCAGATACAGGAGAGAGAATAGGTGATTGCAGTTTCCAGTAACTGAATTTTGGAGGTGTTTTGTTTTTTTGCTTTTAATTTTTTTAAATTATTATGTTTATTTATTTTGAGAGAGAGGGACAGAGTGTGAGTGGGGGAGGGGCAGAGAGACAGGGAGACACAGAATCCAAAGCAGGCTCCAGGCTCTGAGCTGTCAGCACAGAGCCCAATGCAGGGCTCGAACCCATGAGTGTGAGATCATGACCTGAGTCAAAGTCGGACGCTCAACCGACCTGGAAGTGCTTTGTTAAGCAGCTATGGCTGACTGATACAGTTTATAGGTACTTCATTTAACCAGTTTTCTATGGATGGACATTTAGCAAAGTGAATGATTCCAAACAAAGCTTGGCTCATCTTTAGAAAGCACTTCTAGAAGACTTATCTCTAGAAGAATTGTAGAGTCTAAGGGTTTGCACAGTTGAATATTTTAAATAATATTCTTGAATTATGCTCATCAAAGCTATGCTGATTCACATTCCCACCAGCAGTTTGTAAGCATCTATGTTTCCTCACAGTTCCAATACTAAAGGTTAAAACATTTAATTTTCATCACTCTAATAAGTGAAATATAATATCTATTTAAATTTCCCTGAGCACTGGGTGGCTTAATAGTTTCCATGTATGCATTGGCCGCTTACATTTCTTCTCTGAATTGCCCCTTATGTTCTTTTTTTCTTCTATAAAAATATTTTTTCCTTCCTGATTGTCTGTAAGAGATTTTTATATATTTTTCATGTTACCCTTTTATCCGCTAAAAATATTACAAATATTTTAATTTGTGACTTCTTTTTAAACTTTGTAGTTTAAAAAGATACCTTATGGTATCCTTTGTTGGAGAGAAGTTTAAAGCACAGTTAAATCTGTTCATTTGTTTTTCTTTATATCTACTAGATTTCCCTAAAAATGCTTTTCCCATCCAAAAAGTTCCTTAAAACTCTATCATATTTGGGGTGCATTGACGGCTTAGTTGGTTAAGCGCCTGATTCTTGATTCCAGCTCAGGTCATGATCTCGTAGTTCCTGAGATCAAGCCCCGCATTGGGAGTCTGCACTGTTAGTGCAGAACCTGCTTGGAATCCTTTCTGTCCATCTCTCTCCTCCTTCCCTGCACGTGCACACACACTCTCTCTCAAAAATAAACAAACATTAAAAAAACAAAAAAATTCTATCGTATTTACTACTATTATTTTTATAATACTTTTTATTATTTTACATCTTTAAATCATCTGACATTAGTTTCGGGTTATTTTGAGTGAAGTATAAGGTTCCTTTTCCAAACAATAGGTGATTATTCCAACAGTGTTTATCAAATACTCCATTATTACTTCTTTAATTTGAAATATCAAATTAAAACTAAATTTATGAGTTGTTTCTAGAATTTCCATCCTATTCCACTGAGGTCTCATAGTCTTCTGACAATACTGTGCTGTTCGATTGCTAATGTCTTAAGCCATATTTTGTTTTTTGCGCAAAATATTTCCTAGTGCTCTTCAGACATATTTTTTTATTCTTGGTATTTGCACTTCCAGATGAACTTGAGAATATTAACAAATTCATAAGAAAATCTATGTGGATTTTGTTTGGGATTGCATCAAATATATAGGTTAATTTTTTTATGTTTTTATTTATTTTTGAGACAGAGAGAGACAGCATGATCAGGGGATGGGCAGAGAGAGAGAGAGGGAGACACAGAATCTGAAGCAAGCTCCAGGCTCTGAGCTGTCAGCACGGAGACCGATGCAGGGCTTGAACCCATGAGCCATGAGATCATGACTTGAGCTGAAGTCGGATGCTTAACAGACTGAACCACCCAGGTGCCCCATATATAGGTTAATATGTAGAGAATCATAGTCTGACAACGTTGAGTCATTGCACCTGATTTACATCTTGATTTTTAGAAATACTTAAAAATTATTTGGTTTTCTTCAGGTAGGTTTTGCTCAATTCTTGTTAGCTTTAGTCTTAGAGTTTGTTTTTGTTGTTCTGAAGGGACTCTATTGACATGAAAATCTTTTATCTGATATATGAGGCCAAAAATAAGGTTAATAGCATTTATGATGTGATCCCATTTTTGTAAAGAATATCTGTATATATGGATATTTGTATGTACAGAAAATCTTTGAGTATAATTGCTCATTTCACTCTCTGTCTCTACTAGGTTGGTCTCTTTTGGGGTAGGAGCCATTGTTTGATGACTTTATATGTAACACAGAGAAGCTGGCACATATCAGGAGCTCAAAACACGCTTGTAAAATGAATGAATGAATGAAATAAAGGGATATTGAGTGACCTACATAGAAAGGATAATTATCTTTTCCCTGACTATATGGAATTATGGATTTCCTTAGCTTCTTTCTGCTTTGCTGTATTTTCTGATTTTTCTCTTGTGATCACGTATTATCTTGTACTTTAGAAAAATAAAGAAGATGATTTTCACTTGGAAAAAGAAGAAAACCATAACGAAAGAGCACTTAATCTCCCTTAATATTTGTAATATTTTAAAATTACAAGTAAAATTAACATACAACGTTATATTCGTTTCAGGTATAAAATATAGTGAATCAACAATTTTGTATATTACTCAGTGCTGATTACAATAAGTGTACTCCCTTCATCTATTTAACCTGTCCTCACTGCCCTCCACTCTGGTAACCACCATTTGTTCTCTACATTTAACAGTGTTTTTTTTTTAATTTTTTCAATTAAATTTTTTTTAATGTTTATTTATTTTTCAGAGAGAGGGAGAGAGAGAGAGTGTGTGAGCAGGGGAGGGGCAGAGAGAGGGGGGGAGACACAGAATCTGAAGCAGGCTCCAGACTCCAAGCTGTCAGCACAGAGCCCAACGCAGGGCTGGAAATCATGAACCACAAGATTATGACTTGAGCTGAAGTCGGACGCTTAACCAACTGAGCCACCCAGGTGACCCATTAACAGTCTGGGTTTTTTTTTTTTTTTTTTTTTTTACTGTTTGTCTTTTTTTCCCTCCATTTGTGTGTTATGTTTCTTAAATTCCACATATGAGTGAAATCATATGGTATTTGTCTTTCCCTGACTGACTTCTTCACTTAGCAGTATACTCTTCAGCTCATTTCATGTTTTTGCAAATGGCAAAATTTCATTTTTTTTTGGCTGAGTAATATTCCTGTGTGTGTGTGTGTGTGTGTGTGTGTGTACCGCATCTTCTTCATCCATTCATCTATCGACGGACACTTGGGTTGTTTCCATATCTTGGCTATTGTGAATAATGCTGCGGTAAACATAGGATGCATATATCTTTTTGAGTGAATGTTTTCATTTCCTTTGTGTAAATAGCCAGTAGTGAAATTACTGGGTCATATGATAATTCTATCTTTAATTTTTTGAGCAAGCCCCATATTGTTTTCCACAGTGGCTACACAAGTTTGCATTTCTACTAACAATGAACAAAAGTTCCTTTTTCGCACATCCTCACCAACACTTGCTGTTTCTTGTGTTGTTGATTTTAGTCATTCTGACGGGTATGAAGTGATATCTCATGGTGGCTTTGGTTTCCATTTCCCTGATGATCAGTGATGTTGAGCTAAAATGTTCATATTACCCAAAGTAATCCACACATCTAATGCAATCCCTATCAAAAGACCAAGAGCATTTTTCACAGAGCTAGGACAAATAATCCTAAAATGTTCATGGAACTGCAAAAGACCCTGAATAGTCAAAGTAATCTTGAGAAGGAAGAACAAACCTGGAGATACCACAATCCCAGATTTCAAGATACACAACAAAGCGGTAGTAATCAAAACAACATGGTACTGGCACACAAACAGACACATAGATCAATGGAACAGAACAGAGAGCCCAGAAATAAACACACGATTATATAGTCAAATTAATCTTGGACACAGAGAGCAAGAACATGCAATGGGAAAAAGTCTTTACACAAATGGCGTTGGGAAAACTGGACGGCTACATGCAAGAGAATGAGACTGGGCCACTTTCTTACACCATACACAAAAAATAAACTCAAATGGATTAAAGACCTAAATGTGACACCTGAAGCCATAAAAATCCTAGAAGAAAGTATAGGCAGTAATTTCTCTGACATCAACCATAGCGACATTTTTCTAGGTATGTCTTCTGAGGCAAGGGGAATTAAAAGAAAAATAAACTGTTGGGACTGCATCAAAACAAAAAGCTGTTGGCACGGAGAAGAAAATAATCAACAAAACAAGAAGACAACCTACCGAATGGGAGAAGGTATTTACAAGTGACATATCTTATGGGGAGTTAACACTACTTGTAAATTTAAAAAAGAGAAGCAACTGTGTAGACCCTAAAAATGGCTAGGGAGGCAGGTGGTTCACCCATCTAGATGACCCCTTATTCCAATTTTAGAAGCTTGGTTTTGCCGTCTGAAAAATGGGATTAGTTTTGCCTTGCCTTTGCCTGTCTCTGATCCTCCCAGGTTGCGTGAAGACGGGTTTGCTTGTGCTTGTGTGGAGCTCCAGGCCCTCAGCACAGGCCAGCACAGTCAGGAGGCATTAGAGGGAAGCTAGGGAAAGTAATTCTTCAGTCCCTGAGGTTGCTTTTACATTATGATGATATATGGTATATGTTGCTACAATGCCCAGGGCGCACTTACGGGGAGGACGGACCAGGAAGCCCTGAGGGCTGGGAGGGCCACCAGGTCAATAATATATGCAGCTGGCAGAAGAGAACACCGACCTCACTTCCTCCAGAGAATAGATGACTCTAACCCTGGAGTCCTGGTTTGCATGTAAATAATGAGCAATGGTACCACTTGGCTGCTTGTATCATTGAGGACAGAGTGAAACAAGAATGAGAGAGACAAATTAGAAAAATATGAGGGTACCACTTATAGATCTGTGCAAGGAAGTATAATTCATCAGCTTAATTTTGCTCTCTCTAGAAACACAGCACAGTGTTGGTACGTTTCTATACCTGAGGTCAAAAAAATTTTTTTTTCTTGGTATGATGATTATCAAGTAACAAAAAATTAATCATAAGCTTCTCAGGAGGCAGACCGATGCATCAGTTACAACATTTGGCAATGGAGCCCTTTATAACCCTACCTGGCACGAAGCGGTCGCCCCATGATGACTCCATTGGTAATACCCTGGGAAGTGGCTGAGGGTGTGTGATTTGGGGACGTTGGGTTCTCTCTCTAAGCCTGGTTACAGGCAGCAGCCTAGGGTCTGCTCCATCTGGAAGCTCCTGGTTTGCTTTTTAAAACATTTTCTTAAGGACAGCCAGCCCTTCATGTGCCCTGCATTTCCCGTGCTAGCACAGAGCACAGTGTGCCACGGATGCTTCCCCTGACACTTAAAAATTGCTTTTAATTGACAATTTTTAGAGCAGTTTTAGGCTCATCGCTAAATTGAGAAGATACAGAGATTACCAACATGCCCCTCCAGCCCCCACGCATGCACAGCACTCCTCCATTATTAACGTCCCCCACCAGTGTGGAACATTTGTTACAACTGATGAACGTACATTGACATATAACCACCAAAGTCTTTTGTTTATTTTAGAGTTCACTCTTGGTGTTGTACATCCTGTGGTTTTGGGACAAATGTATAATGACATGCATCCATCATCATGTTATCATACAGAACAGTTCCACTGCCCTCAAAATCCTCTGTGCTCCCCCCCTCCCCCGATTCATCCCCTCCCCCAACCCCAAAACTCCTGGTAACCACTGGTCTATTTTTTTGTCTCCGTAGTTTTGCCCTTATCAGAATGTCATGTAGTTGGAATCATACAGTATGTGGCTTTTTCAAATTAGCTTCTTTTACCTGGTAACATGCCCTTAAGTTCCTTCCATGTTTTTGCATGCCTTGATAGCTCATTTCTTCTTAGTGTTTGAATAACATTCCATTATCTGGATGTACCACAGCTTACTTGTCCATTTACCTAGTGACGGGCATCTTGGTTACTTTCAAATAGTTTCGATTATGAATACAGCTGTTATAAACATTTGTGTGTGGGTTTTGTGTGAACATGTTTTCAACTCCTTTGGGCAAATATCAAGGAGTGTGATTGCTGGATTGTACGGTAAGGGTATGTTTAGTTTTGCAAGAAATTGCCAAGCTGTCTTCCAGAATGACTACACTGTTTTGTACTCCCACCAACAATGAATGTGAATTCTTGTTGCTCCATACCCTTGCCAGCATTTGGTGCTGTCAGTGTTTCAGATTTTGGACATCCTAATAGGTATGTAGTGGTATTTTTTTGTTCACACTCTACTTTTTTATTATGGAAAATATAAACATATGCAGGAGTAGATGGGAAAGTATAATACTCCCTTCTCCATATCCATCCCCCAACTTTGACTATTATCAATTCATGGCCATTTTGCTTCATCTCTACCTGTGCCTCCTCCTCTTTCCTCTTTACATGCCCACAGGCTGGGGAACTGGGTGTCTTGGCGAGAAATCCAGCCTTGTGCAAGATTCCAGGGCACAGAAAGCCAGGCCTGAATCATGATGAGCCCATGACCTTGTCAATGCCAGGGAAAGAGGGAAACCCAGGCCAGAGAAGAAAAAAACCCGAGAAGCCACAAGAGCCATCTTCAAATTTTGGCAAGAAGATTAAGGAGCAGGGGAAACTGATTTTGAAAGCTCGAACTCCAGCGAGACAAATTTGGGGTATAACTTAAGGAAAATGTTCAAAACACAGAAAATAGTATGGAACGGTATTCACCAAACGCTGATACCAATGGTGACCATGTCCAGAGCAAGCGCCCCCTCACTGGCGATGTGTCCGGATGGAGCACGATTGCCCAATCTGGACAATTGGAAGAACCACTCGGGAGCTTATTGAAATACAGATATCATGCATGCGTGCAGGTCTGGAGGAGGGCCCAATAGTTTTTTTTTTTTAATTTCATAACATTTAAATCTTGACTGGATATTGGATGATATTAAGACATTATTAATTTCCAGCAGATGTTGAGACGATGCTCAACATCACTAATCATCAGGGAAATGCAAATCAAAACTACAATGAAGTATCATGGCACAACTGTTAGGATGGCTAGTCTCAAGAAACAAAAGATAACGAATGTCAGTGAACATGGTGCGGCTGGGTGGCTCAGTCGTTTGAGCGTCTGACTCTTGATTTCGGCTCAGGTCATGAGCTTATGGTTTGTGAGATTGAGCCCCGCTTTGGGCTCTGCGCTGGTGGCACGGAGCCTGCCTAGGGTTCTCTCTCCCTATCTCTCTGCCCTTACCCTGCAATCACATGTGTGCGCAATGCTCTCTCAAGATAAATAATCTTAAAAAAAAAAAGCGAGTGTTGGTGAAGATGTGGAATGATTGGAACCCTTGCGCAGTGTTGGTAGAAATGTAAATGGTACAGCTGCTATAGAAACAGTGTGAAGTTTTCTCAAAATTATGAAAGAAGTGAAATGGAGATCTCAGAGGTATCTGTGGTCTCATGTTCATTGCAGCGTTATTCACGATAGCCAAGATGTGTAAACAACCTAAGTGTTTATCTATGGATAAAGGAATAAAGAAATACACATGCAATGGAATATTCAGCTTTTATTTATTTTTTATTTTTTATTTTTTTGAAAAAAAAAGTGAACGGGGTAGGGGCAGAGAGTGAGGGAGACACAGAATCTGAAGCAGGCTCTAGGCTCTGAGCTGTCAGCACAGAGCCCCACGCAGGGCTAGAACCCATGTATCCTGAGATCATGACCTGAGCTGAAGTCGGACGCTTAACTGACTGAGCCACCCAGGCACCTTTCAGATTTATTTTTTTAAGTTTATTTTGAGAGATAGAGCCCACGTGCACGAGTGGGGCAGAGGCAGAGAGAGAGGGAGAGAAAGAGAATCCCAAGCAGTTTAGGCACTGTCAGTGAGGAGCCCCATACCGGTCTCCATGCCAGGAACCGTGAGATCATGACCTGAGCTGAAATCGAGTCAGATGCTTAACTGACTGAGCCACTCCACACCCTTTCTTCTTAAGTTTATTTATTTGAAATATTCAGCTTTTAAAAAAGAAGGAAATCCTGCCATTCACAACTGGATGGACCTTGAGGACATTATGTGAAGTGAAACAAGCCAGGCACAGAAGGACAAATACTGCATGATCCCATTCATATGAGTGGGAGTAGGGGCTGGAGGGAGGAGGACATGGGAAGTTGCCATTCAACAGGTATAAAGCTTCAATTACGTAAGCCGATTACAGTTCTAGAGAGCTGCTGTGTAACACTGTGTCCACAGTTAACAATACTATATTGTGCACTTAAAAAATCTGTTAGTGTTAAACGTTCTTATTAAACATTCTTACCATGTTAAAGGTTCTTACCACGATTTTAAAAAAGGAATGATTATGGGGTGCCTGGATGGCTCAGTCAGTTAAGCGTCCAACTTCGGCTCAGGTCATGGTCTCATAGTTTGTGGGTTTGAGCCCCGCGTCGGGCTCTGTGCTGACAGCTCAGAGCCTGGAGCCTGCTTCGGATTCTGTGCCTCCGTCTCTCTCTGCCCCTCCCCCCTGCTCATGCGCTCTCTCTCTGTCTCTCAAAAATAAATGTTAAAAAAAAAGTTAAAAAAAAAAAAGGAATGAGTATAACCATTTTTCCTTACATGTGATGATGTTCCGGTTATATTTTTAGAAAAAGTCTTTATCCCTTTGAGATACATGAGGAAATAGGTACAGGTGGAATGACATAATGTAGGGATTTGTTTCGAAATAACTAGGTGGGTAGGCAGTAGGTGGGGGTACAGATGAAACAAAACTAGCCTGAGTTATCGTTGAAGCTGGGTGATGATGTGGAGTTCCTTATGCTATTCTGCTTTATTGGTTTGAAATGTTCCACAAGAAAAAAAAAAAAAAATCAGGACGCCTGGCTGGCTCAGTCAGTGGAGCATGCGATGCTTTATCTCAGGGTCGTGAGTTCAAGCCCCACACGGGCATGGAGCCTCCTTAGAAAAAAAAAAAAATCTCCTCAGGTGATTCTGATGATCCACCGGAGGTGGGAACCCCCAGCTTGGCTGGTCTGCAGTCTGCCTCCCAGTTACTGTTCTCTGATGCTGCACAGGGCAGGAGTGAGGATAAGTAGCCAGGCCTGGGCCATGTTCCCACCTCAGCTGGAGGCAGCTGGGAGGAGGAGTCGTGAGGTACATGAACACGAAAAGGGTCTGGGGAAAAACTTGCAGACGCTATCTGTGCAGTCACCTGACCTGCATTCAACCGGGAATAGCATTATTCATTTGTTTATTCAACAATTATCTACTGAGTTCCTACTCTGTGCCAGGCACCGTGCCAAGTTCTACCGATACGATTCTCAAAGTGTGGTCCCCCAGGGATCCCTGAGATACTTCCAAGCAGTCTACAGGGTCAAAACTGTTTTGCAACTTACGATGATTTATGGTAATACTAAGATGTGGTTTGCCTTTTACACTCTTTTGACACTTACGCCGATGGGTGCAAGAACAGTATGAGTAAAGCTGGGGACACCCGGCCGCTCACCACACTGTCAGCGGTCATTGTGTCCTTCACGCCGCTAGCTCATAACCACCACCACACCAACTAAAAATCCACTTCTACTCAAGAAAGTCCTTGATGAAGCAGTAACAATCTTTGTTAGTAAACGGCGGTCACTGGGGACTCATCTTTTAAAGATTTTGTGTGACAAATGCAGAGCACATACAGAGCAGTCCTGCCACCCGGGTGACGGTCTCCAGGTGAGTGCTGTGCAGGTGTTTACGTGGTGAGCTGAACCAGCTGCTTTTTGTTTTTGGTTTTGTTTTTTTCATGGAACATCATTTTCACTTCAAAGAAAGCCCGACACATAAAACTATGGTTACACAGACCTGGATGTTTGGCAGACATTTTCTGCAAAATGAATAAAATAAGCCTGTCACATCAAAGAAAACAACTGGTGTTTGTGTGGCCGATGATAAAATTCAGGATTTCAAGTTAAATATTAGACTTATGGAAAAACTCTACCACCATGAGCTTGACAGCTTCTCAATAGGTAGAGACTTTTCTGATGAGATCAGCGGTGAGATTTAAAAATTTGATTTTTGATAGCGTAGAGTCACTTCGACATTCAGAAGCTCTAAATAACTTAATGAGCCAACGTTTTCCAAATGACCAGTGCGCGGTGTTACGAAATCCATTCAAAGTGCACGATGGATATTACACAGCAGTTCTTTTTCACTCGGCATGTAGAGTGAGGAATAGCGTTGTTCCCACTCTAACAGCAAGAAAAAGCCAGGTACACTACCAAATCAAGAATGTGCTTTGATCTGGGGCACCTTGGGTGGCTCAGTTGAGCATCTGGGTGGCTCAGTTAAGCCTGGGTGGCTCAGTTAAGTCTCCAGCTCTTGATTTTGGCTCAGGTCATGGTCTCACAGTTTGTGAGATTGGGCCCTGCGTCCATCGTGCTGTGCACTGACAACACAAAGCCTGCTTGGGATTCTCTCTCTCTCTCTCTCTCTCTGTCTCTCTCTCTCTCTCTCAATCTCTCTGCCCCTCCCCTGCTTATGCTCTTTCTCTCTCTCAAAATAAATATTTAAAAATATATATGCTTCAGGGTGCCTGGGTGGCTCAGTCAGTAAGTTCCCGACTTTGGTTCAGGTCATGATCTCACAGTTTGTGAGTTTGAGCCCCGCATCGGGTTCTCTGCCGTCAGCACAGAGCCCACTTTGGATCCTCTGCCTCCCTGTCTCTCTGCCCCTCCCCTGCTCAAGCACATGTGTATGCAAGCATTCTCTTTCAAAAAAAAATTTTTTTTTAAAAACTAAAAAATATATATGCTTTTTTTTTTTTTTTTTAAAGAATGTTCTTGATTTATCAGAGAGCTGAGGTTGCAGGACAGCAAAGTAGCTTGAAATCTAGGTAAAAACAAGAACCTACAGAGACGGGACGTGAACACCTGTAGCTCCATGTACTATGCAAGGGGGAAAAAGAACTCACACGTTGTTGTTAGCAAATTTTAGAGCCTCAGTGTGGACTTATGTAAGAATATAGAGCCCTGGGCCCTATAGACTCAAGTGGACTTTCTAGAGACCTCCAGTACGTGTTTATGAGGTCTAGGGACAGAGCACTGTCTCTGGTAGAGAAAGCTGCGTTTGGTGGTGCAGGCCTGGAGGATAGGATTGGCCATTCTTGCAGAAAAGGCATGAAACACTTTCCAGACCCTTCTTCCAGACTCTGAATGGAACAAAACCCTAAGCTGTCATAGGGAGGAGGGAATGGTTCACTGAAAAAGCTCTCTCTCGGAGATTCCAGGACACGGCATGTATCAAATCACAATGGCAGTCAAGGATCAGAGTGTGGGGAGCGCTTCTGATGTGTGGGTACACAGGGAAGGCCACAAACTGAGGGTGAGGCCACAGACCTTCCCAACCCCAAGCACAAGTTAGTGCTTAGGAATCTGAACCTGGTGTTACACCGACACAAACCATAGCAATGACAAAAACCGAACCCAGATTGACTTCTTTTTTTTTTTTTTAAGTTCATTGATTTATTTTGAGAGAGACAGAGAAAGCACCAGTGGGAAAGGGGCAGAGAGAGAGGGAGAGAGAGAGTGTCGAGCAGACTCTGCTCTGTCAGCGCAGAGCCCGACACAGGGCTCAATGTCATAAAGTGTCAGATCATGACCTGAACTGAAATCAAGAGTCGGACTCTTAACTGACTGAGCCACCCAGGCGCCCCAAACCCAGATGGACTTCTGACTCAGTTGCCTCAGCTGCCCACGTTAATGGCCAAGCAGAGGAGGGGGACTCAGTTCCAGGCCTACTTGCTGTTTCTTCAGCCTCCACTATCCTGTGCAAGATGTTCAGCATCATTTTAAAAATTATGAGGCATATAAAAATGCCAGAAAAATGACCCACCCTCAAGATTTAAAACTATCAACAGAATCGGCTTTTTACACTTGATCTTAGCCAAAAGGCTGAGAAGCGATAACAGAATCGGCTTTTTGATACCCAGTGAAAATCTTTCAATATTTTTAGTTTATTTTAATAAAAAGACTTTTTCAGACAAACGGAAGCTGAGAGAATGTGTTACCAGCAAACCTTCATCAGAAGACAAGTGAAAGAAAGTTTTTTAGGCAAAAGGAATATAGCATATATATTTGAGGAGAGGACTGTTATTACTTGAAGATGGATATGTAAGCATCAGGGAAATGATTAAATGAAATTTTAAGAAGAAGCATAAATGATCAGTAATAAAGAAAGGTATAATAGAAAATACTCAAGCCAAGAGTTGGCAGAAAAAAAAAAAGAGAGAGGAGAAAAAAGAAGAACAAAGACCAAACGGAATAAATAGAAAATAAGTGCATGGTGGATTTAAACCCAATTATATAAATAATTACATTAGATACAAATGATCTAAATATGTTTACTAAAAGATAGAGATTGTCAGATTGGATAAAAAAGCAAGACCGAACTATATGCTGTCTGCAAATAAATCCATTTTAAATGCACAGCACAAGGTAAACTAAAGAAGTTTAATGAAAAAGAGTGTAAAAAGTATACCAGTATGTTTCCAGATTCCACATTGTAAGTTTCCTTAAGAAATTACCACTGGGGCACATGGGTGGCTTAGTCAGTTAAGCGTCCGACTCTTTTATTTTTTTAAATAATTTTTAAAAACATTTGTTTAAGTTTATTTATTTATTATTGAGAGACAGAGAGAGAGAGAGAGACAGAGAGACAGAGAGAGAGAGAGAGAAAGCACAAGCTGGGGAGAGGCAGATAGAGAGGGAGACACAGAATCCGAAGCAGGCTCCAAGCTCTGAGCTGTTGGCAGAGTCCAACGTGGGGCTCGGACTCACAGACTGTGAGATCATCACCTGAGCCAAAGTCAGACACTTAACCGCCTGAGCCACCCAGGTGCCCCAAGTGTCCAACTCTTGATTGCAGCTTAGGTCATGATGTCATGGTTCATGAGTCCCACACCGGGTTCTGAGCTGGTAGTGTGGAGCCTACTTGGGATGTTTTCCCTCTCTCTCTCTGCCCCTCCCCTGCTCGTGCTCTCTCTGTCTCTCTCAAAATAAATAAACATTAAAAAAAAAAGAAATTACCACTTAACTGAGTTTTGGTATATTATCAAAGATTATCCACAATTATCTGAAAAAGCTATTAAAATACGTCTCCCTTTTGCAATTACATATCCTTGTGAGTCTAGATTTTCTTCATATTCTTCAACAGAAACAGCAGATGGAAGAAGATTGAAGGCAGAAATAGATCTGAGAATCCAATCGTCTGCTTTTAAGCCAGACATGACAGAGACTCGCAAAGCTGGAAAACCGTAAATTTAAAAAGCTAGTTTTTAATAAGAATATTTTATTTATGCTAACGTAATATGGGTTTATAATTGTTGCTTTTAAGTGAATTAATAAGCTTATATAAATTCTCTGTTTCAATTTATAGTAAATATCAACCAACCAATATAATACAACCAACCAACCAAAATAAATCAACAAAAACAAAAGGTCTTTGGTATCCTCGGTATTTTTAAGCATGTGAAGTGTCTGAGACCAATATATTTGAGAATGCTGCTCCATGGAAAAACAGAGATGGATGAGACAAAGGACCAGGAACAACTTACACTATTGTCAACATCTTCTTCAGCATCATCATCTACTGAATAATCAAATGATTCTGCTGTGCCAGGTTGTATCTTAAGCTCTTTACATGCATCACCTCATTTAATCCTCACATCCACTCCCTGAGATGGGTGTAATTGCTATCACCCCATTTTCCATATCAGGAAAGTGAGGCTCAGAAAGGTTTAGTAACTTCTGCAAGGTCCCACAGCTACCGAGGGGGTAGATCCCAGGTCTGTCTGATTCCAGGGTATCACTAACGCTCTGGTCTTAGAGTAGGAGATGGGCACCTGTGGAGTTAAAGGTAATACATGCTTCCCACTCATTCATTTATTCTTTGGTAAATATCAACATCAATGTATGCCTTCTGTGCCTTCAAAGAGCCTAACCTGCTTTGGATAAAACAGTTCAGATGAAACATATCCACAAGCACACACATACACATACCAAACCCTGGCATACATGGATAGCCTCATTTCTCTGGAAAAGAAAGGACCCTTTGGGGCGAGCTCCCTTCTCCGCAACCCTGGCAGTTACAAGGGCCCCCATTGTGATGTCTGGGCCCCCTCAGAACTAAAGGCCATCAAAACACTAACATCTGTGGTCCTGATTCGTTCTCGGACTCACCGTTTGCTGAGGAATGGGTTACTAAGGGGGCTAAAAAGATCTGGCCGGAGATGTTGTAGCCCCACCAATAAAAGGCCTGAGGTTCTCACGACAAGCCCCCTACGGCAGCTCTATTCAGTGCCTTGCTGCCAGGAGAGGCCCAAGCGGGGGTGGGGGGCAAGACCCTGCAAAGAAATATGCCCCACCCTAGGAATCAGGGCGCTAGCGACCACAGGCGTGTTCGCGTGGAATTGCAACACTTGCTTGAGGCCCGGGGACCTCAGCTCCCTCTAGAGAGGAGAACAGAGCTGGGAAACAACCGGCCTCCTCTGGAAACCCCTCTGGTTCCCAGGGCTGCGCACAGCATTTCCCCCCTTACCTTGATGCTGTGTGGGTTCCCTGCTGCCTCGGGGCATGTACCTCTTCCCTGCTGTTCACCCTGCCCAGCTCGGGAAGCCTCAGTGCAGAAAACTCAGCGGTGTCCCAAGAGACACTTTGCAGGTGGATGAGTGTCGTACAGGTGGGTCTTACCCTTCAGACCAGGCCTTTCCACGCGCAGTGAAAAAGAGATGATTTTATGTGCTCCACAGGAAGGCAGTTTTTGTCATTTTGTTTCGCCTTTTGCTTAACGACTACCATTGCAGCAGTAATGTTTCTTTTTGCTCCTTCTTCCTAAATACTGAATATCTAAAGTCGCCACTTCTTTTTTTTTATTATTTTTTTTAATGTTTATTCATTTCTAAGAGACAGAGAGAGAGAGACAGCACGAACAGGGGAGGGGCAGAGAGAGAGCGAGACACAGAATCGGAAGCAGGCTCCAGGCTCCGAGCTGTCAGCACAGAGCCCGACGTGGGGCTTGAACCCACGAGCCGTGAGATCATGACCTGAGCCGAAGTCAGATGTTTAACCGACTGAGCCACCCAAGCGCCCCATGAAATCGTCACTTCTAATAGATATGAAGGGTATGAAGAACTGTGTAGCCACCATCGTGCTTGAGAGAGAACACAATGGCTTGTCCCCACCTCTCTTCCAATCCCCATCTTGGTGAACGCGCTCCTGAATCTTGTGTCTCTTGGGGATGGCTCCTGAACATTACCTCAGCCAGATGGGGATCTACTTACTTCAGTTTGGGCTGTTCCTGATTTCTATAAATGGATTCCTACTCTATATATTCTATATGACTTTTCTTTCTTCAACAATTTAATACATTTTTTATCTGAGAGGTTATATGCTTTTATTGTGGGATTGGGTAAAAACATACATAACCAGTGCATAAGCTCATGATTTCATGGATATTATTGCTAAATTAAATCTTTACATTAAAAATATGAGCTGAGTTAGATAAAAATATCAAGTAAATATTAGTACAGGTGGCAAATGGATATGGCAGAAAAAATGATGACATTGGAATGTGAATTAAATTCAGGAAACATGGTTTTAAGTAAAGACAGATACATCTAAAATTGCTCTGGATTTTTGGAAAAATTGCTCTGTTGTCCTTTATAAGCCTAGGCTCCCTGTCACAAGCCCTAACCGGGCACGAGGAGAAGGCGTTTGGGTCTATGCTTACTCCTTTCTAGCTTCGGGCCACTTTCAGCCAGCCAGCTGGGTGGCTTCTTGCCTCCCTGGTCTCTGTTTCCTGCTGGGAATGCCCCCAAAGAATGGCCCTCCTCCCAGCTCCTCAGTGCATGGCCCCAGGGCCAGCCCATGCAATCCACCTTAGATTAAACTTTCTTTCCTGGTCTCTGCTATTGGGGTCCACTCACCCTCAGGCGGGAGACTGCATTCACGGCTCCATCCTTTACCATTCTCTATATCCACGTCCTCTGCCAAGTAATTTTGCAGGGCTAACTGCATATGTGGGAGCACCTAGCTCCACTCTGTTCAGTGGCTGTGCTCCACCCAGAGCAGGAAACTCTTCCATGAGGGAATCAAGCATTTCCACATCTTCACAAACATGCCCCATAGCTGGGCCAGTATAACCCTGCCTAGCAGTGGGAAGAGGGGGCAGTGAGGGCAAATGGAGTCCTTTTTGCTCAGCCCAAGGAACAGAGGCGGCTAGCTCTACTCCACAAACACCGTGGTCCCTCGCCACGCACTTCTCAGCAGACAGTCATGTCAGCGGGGACTGGAGCTGAGGCAGGACGAGAGCCTAGGGATGTGTTGTGTCCTGGGGATGCTGGGGGAGGCCTGGTGACATGTCCCTGCCCGGGACACAGAACCGGAATCCTCATGTCTGCCAAATTCTAGAGCCCTCTCTGTGTCACAGGTGGGTATTCTTTCTGGGCGACCCTCCAGCTCTCTGCCGGGCTCCTTGAAAATCACCCTCCTGATGTTAACATGGTCTTTCTGCCCAGGACGTCACGCCCCTGAGGGGGTTCAGCCTGTGCGTTGGGTGAGTTGAAGCTGACTTGTGTTATGGCTTCTCCTCTGCTGGGGTTCCACGTGAGCGCTTTATTTTGGCCACGCTTGTGCAGCCGTTTGGGTGTTCTGTCATGACTCTGCTCGTTTCTCCACAAGCAGAGGCAAAGTCACTTGCCAGGTTGGGAGCTTCTTGCTATTGTTCCACGTACCGGCTCTGTAAAGAAATGTGTGTGTTGTAGCACATTTTTGCCATATTATAGCCACCAAGCGTCCACTCCCTGGTCCCAATGGCATTGATTTCCTCCTGGCGAATATCCTCCCTCTCACTGTGGGAACCAGAGGGGCCAAGGCCTCCCTCTCCCAGTCCTGGGACAACCGGACTTTGTCCTGGAACAGTGAGTTAGTGACGCAGGCACTGATGGGGCGGCCGGATGCTCCCATGCTTGCTCTCTCGGGCAGAGGCAGCAGTGGCTGCTGGCCAGGCTTGTGTCTGTGTGAGCCACGCTGGAGTGGCATTCCTTCTGTTCACTGTCCCCCATCCCGCTCCCTCCCCACTCAGCCCTGCTAACCCTTTAGATGAGTGTCACCTATGTTTAAACTTCATCCAAACGGACTTACACAGTATGTGCCCCTGGGTCTCCCTTCTCCCATCCAGTGTCATGTCAGTTCATATGGTATTTTCATCAGAGCTGCCTATATAACTTGTGGGACTCACTGCAAAATGAAAATGCAGGACCCCTTGTTCAAAAATTAAGAATTTGAAGATGGTGACAATGGAGCATAAGTCCGGTCGAGGGCCCTTCGGAGTGCCTGTGGGACCATCACATGCTCCATGAAGCTGGCCCTGACTTCTGCTTGTCACCTATCTACTTGTGGGTCTTTGGGGGCAGAAGCTGGTCTGATGGGGACAGTGTGGCTGCCATGAGTGGAGTATGGGAAAGCCAGTGTTTCTTCAGGACTTTTATACCCTTAACCCATCTGAGTCTCACAGAGGCCTTGAGGACTGCAGGGCTGGTGATCAGTATAAGCCTCAGGCCACTTCATAGATGCAGAGCTCAAACTAAAGATGCCACAGGACCACCCAAGTCCCACTGCGAGTGCAGGGCCTGAGACTTGCCCCAGGGTCCTCTGGTTCCAGAGAGCCCCCTCTTGCCATTAAACCATGCCCAGCCTTGCTCGAGTCCCTGCTATGTGCCAAGTGCTGGATTCATGAGAAAGGGAAGAAATCCTCCTTGTCCAAAGGAATTTACAATCCAAGTGGAAAGCAAAGACAGGACTTACACACATGAAAAATTATTAACCAAAACATTTCTTCCTTCAAGGACGGGGGCTTATAGCTGCAAGAACTATGGGTGCTTTCTGTCTCTCCAAGCAAGAGGAAGGGGAGGTCTGTGAGAGGACAGGAGACTAAGGGCAGGCAGGTGTGGCCGTGACTCTGAAGACAGGGCCCCAGCCTGGCTCACACAATCTCAGTGCCTAGGACAGAGTGTGCTTAGCAGAGCTGGTCAAGGGCCAATCCCTGGATGTCCCAGGGGTGGAGGTGGGAGGGTCGGGCCCTCCGGTTCCCAAAGTGGGATGCAGGAAATTCACCCCCTGTGGTTCTAGAAATGTTCTATTTTCTTGATCTGGGAACTGGTTACGCAGGTATGCTGACTTCATGAAAATTCATCAAGCTATGCATAGGATTTATGCATTTTTCCGCAGGAACGTTGCACTTCAGTATCAGGTTAAGAGAAAATTTGTGAAAGGATCTGCATGTAGTTAAGGGAAATCTAGGGTGCTGTGTTTAACCCACTCTTGGGTGCTCAGAGAAGATTTCCTAGAAGAGGGTCTGAAAAATGTCCTGAGGGAGGGAGCAAACGGTGAGGGTGGGGCTGTTCCTGGCAAAGGGGATGCATGCCTGTGATTTGGGAGGTGAGCAATGCATGGCTGGGGAGAGCATGGGCTGGTGGGTAAGACTGGCTCTGCCTCAGAGCTTGAGGAGGTGGAGAGGACAAGAGACACAAAGGCTGGCCTGTGTGGGGCCTCCCAGGCCTGCCGAGTATGGGTTGCCATGAACGGTTGTGAGGGTTGTGAGCTTGAGACTCCAGTTGCAAGGGGTGGGGTAGATGGGGTGGGAAATGGGAGGTAAGAAGATGACCCTGAAAAGGCCACCAGACTTTGCTAAGTGAGCAGTGATGGCAGCTGGGCCTGGGAGAGTGTAGAATAGGGAATGAATCCCAGAGACCGCTTTTTCAAATGGTAGGTTTGGGGGATATAACAAGCGACCACAAGTTCTTTGACATTTGTCCCATCAAGAGATGGAGTCTAATTGCCCATCTCTAGCGTGTGCGCTGGCCTCAGTGACTTGTTAGTGATGAAGCGGATGAGGCTGAAGTGATGCTCAGTGACTTCTGGAGCTGGATGAGATAAGGCAGTAAAACTCCCACCTGGCTCCCCTTCGGAAGCTGGCCACCATGCTGTAAGGAAGCCGGGGCCCCAGGCAGGCATTCCAGCTGGCCACTCCGCTGACGTCCTGAGAGCTGCCCAGCTGACCCTGCCTCCCTCCAGAACTGTGCCTTATGCCACTACGTTTGGGTGGTTTGTTGGCAGCAAGAAAATGGCTCCCTTGATCGTCGGGCAGAATCAGCAGGGGAGCTTAAAAAATTCCCAACGCCCAGGCCAGATCCAAGCATTAATATTCTTTGGGGCTCCCAGTGTTCAGCCAAGGTTGAGAACCATTACTGTAGACCAAACCTAAGGCTTGAGCAAGGGTTAGCTTCAGGAGATGGCTTCCCATTTCACCCCCTCCCCCTCACCCAGCTTCCTTTTGTCCTTTTGGTTCTTGTCCCCCCCACACCCCCCAACTCCCATTTCCCTCTTTGGGCACATGAAAGTGAATCCTCTTATGCAGCAGGGAGGCTCCCAAGGCTGGGTGTGTTAATAGGATTGCCAGATAAAGTACAGGAGGCCCAGTTAGAGTTGAATTTCAGGTAAACAGTGAATTTGTTTTTAGTACACGTGTGTTCCAAATGGTACATGGCCACACTAGAAAATTATGTATTGTTATCTGAAATTCAAATTTTACTGAGTGTTCTATACTTTTATTTGTGAAATCTGGCAACCGGAAGCGTGAAGCTGGGTCAAGGTGATATTTGGGCTTCACCTGGGGACATCTGTAGATTCCTGAGTCCCTCAACAGCAGGGTAGGATACACCTCAGGAATCCTCAGGTCACTTCCCTTGTTAGAGGAAAGTGAGGCCCCAAAACAGGAAGTAATAAGCCCAAAACAGGCTGTCCTTGATTTGCATGATATTGTCTAACCAAACCCACGCATATTGGCAAATGTATCAACATTTGCATGCAGGTTTTTATGTCAACGTAGATTTTTAGATCTGCTGGGGGATGTCTGGGAATATGATTGCTGGGTTGTATGGTAAGTCTATGTTTAATTTTGTGCAAAAGTACCAAACTGTCTTCCAGAGGGGCTGCACCATTTTACATTCTCACCAGCAATAAGAGAGAGTTCCTTTGCTCCATAGCTTAGCCAGCAGTTGGTGTTGTCTCTTGTTTGGATGGTAGCCATTCTAACAGGTATATAGTAGTGTCTCGTTGTTATTTTAATTTGCATTTCCCCATTGACAAATTATGTTGAGCATCTTTTTATATGCTTATTTGCCATCTGTATATCTTTGGTGAAATGTCCAGATCTTTTGCCCATTTTTAAATTGGGCTGTTTTCTTATTGTTGAGTTTTAAGAATTCTTTATATACTCTAGATACAAGTCCTTTTCCAGACATATTGTTTGCAAATATTTTCTCCCAGTCTGTAGTTTGTTTTTTTCTCAACCTCTTAACAGTATATTTTGCAAATGTTTTTAACTTTGATAAAGTACAATCCACCAATTTTTTCATTGCCAAAATCAAGGTCACACGGATTTTTTTTCTTATGTTTCCTTCTAGAAGTTTTATAGGTTTGTATTTTGCATTTAAGTCTGTGATCTATTATGAGTTAATTTTGTGCAAAATATGAGGTATGAATAGAGCTTTTTTTTTTTGCAAATAAACATCTAATTGTTCTAGCATCATTTATTAGAGAAACTATTCTTTCTCCACTGAACTGCCTTTGCACCTTTGTAAAAACTCAGTTGCTTATATTTGTACTTGACTATTTCCGGGCTCTCTATTTGCCCCATTGATGTGTGTCTATCTCTTTGCTATTATCACATTGTTGGGATTCCTGTAGCTTTACAGCACAATATACTACCATACACAATATACAGCACAATATATAATAGCATAGCTTTGAATTCAGGTATGTGAGTGTTTTTCGCTATGAGAGACCTACTTAAATGCACGTAAGAAGGTTGAAAGGAACCAGGGTCTTCTCAGATTGCTGCAGGCCAGCAGGTCACCTGCTGTCCCCAGAGTGGTACTGGGCTGAGTCAAGAGCAGCTGATCCTCTTGGGGGACCTGCTTTCAGCCTCATGGCCCAGCATCCCTGAAGCCTTCCGTGCCTTTGTATCACTCTCCACTCTCTGCAGGCCTGTCTCAGCACCTCTGGCCCCAGCACTCTAGCTTACCCTCAACATGGGCCTCTCACAAACAACTGAGAGCTGTGTTTTTGGCTAGCACACAGTTTTGTTTTATTTCTTAAAGTTGAATTAGTTGCTGATATTTTCACATTGGGTGATTTCACAAAGAAGTCCAGAAATCTGGCTTCTCCTGGGCCTGAATCCCATGAGTTGGCTGGAGCTAAGTAGCAGTAGGTCCCTTGGGTGAACTGGATCTCTAGTCTGCCAGCCCCTCCAGCCCCCTTTGCTCAATTATGTAAGAGGGTCTGTCCCCTGCAGATCTCTAAGTGTATAATCTCTGGTCTCAGGCTTCAGGATTCCAGTCTGACAGAGACAGCCAAGCAGTACAGTCAGTTGAGACATCTACCCCACAGAAACTGGGCAGTGGAGTGTGGCAGCCAGGTCTTTGACCAGAGGAATTTAATGACCAAAGCCCAGCTGATATGCTTGAAAGCCACTGCAAAGGCCATGCTTCCCATCTTATCACTGGGCATGGTGGGTATACTAAGTCAGGCCTGTTCCTGGGAGGCAGAGGACTCCTTTGATGGCCATCTTCAGCATGAAGGCTCCTCAAACCAGCCTTGTTGAACTTTCCTTAGAACTGCATTGCAATCTTAGATGCTTCTCCCCAAATTTCCTTTCTTCCTTCACTTGGCCTCGAGACCTACACTATGGGCCAAAGTTCTTACAACTTATGGCCCCCCTCCCCGTTTTCCCTCACAGGTGTTTCTCTTATAAATTTTGTACATGTTGGTCTTGTTCGGGCATCTGCTTCTCAGAAAACCAGGTCTAACACAGGGGTGGGCGTCACTCAGCAGGTATGAAAGAAGCAGATTCTTGGAGAAGGGGCTCTGGCTATGGTTAAGGCAGAGACCTTGACCAACAGGCTCACCCCACCCTGTCCTTTGCTGGTAAAATGATAGAATTAAATAGGACCACAAATCTCCCCAGTCCCATCGTAGCTTCTCTCTCCCCTCATACTGGTACCCTTCTGAGTCAGAAAGGCTCAGAGAAACCTCAGGGCCTGAGGTAGGCAGTGGAAGGGGGGTGCACAGCCATCAAGCCTAAAGTCCCAATTTGCCAACTAAATGACCCAACTAACCATCTTTACCAAACTCCTGTGAGTACACAAGGTGTCACAGACATTTGCTTGATTTTTGGTCACCCAGCATCCCTCCCTCCTCTTTTGGTACCGGTGCCTGAGTTTTGGGGGCATGTGGGGCTGGGCGTCAGTCCAGCTTTTGCTGTTTTTCAGCCCCATGATTGGTTCAGGACCAGGCATGTGACCTAGTTCAGAGAGAATGAGATGCTCTGAGGCTTTTGCTGGGAAAACTGGGAGACTGATGTTTCTCTTTCTTACTCAGAGCAGGCAGAGGTCCCCGCCTGACCTTAGAAGTTGGGACTCTGGAGCTCCCAGACACCTGAGAATGATGTAGATGCAGTAAAAGGCAGGGCCCTGAGAAGAGAAAGCAAGCTCCGTTGTTGTTGTTTAGGACTCTTAATCAAGCCCAGCTGAAACCTGAACCACTCCTGAACTTTTCAGAGTTGAGAGCCAATAAATTGTCTTTTAAATGAAGGCAGTTTGCAACAGATTTGCAGCTTAATAAATTCTAATTGACATAGGCATTTGATCATCCACTAAATGGGTCATTTAGGACTCTCATCTTTCTTCTTCTGGTATTATCACTTGAGGGTCGGCTAACTTCTACATCAGGGAAAAAGTAGGTTAAAAAAAATTTTTTTTGAAAAGGTGAGGAATATCCAGGCTCCTGGGGGCCAGCAGCTCTTGTTGAAGGGCTGGAGCTTGCAGTGGGCATTTGAGGCTTTGCCTGTATAGCTTCCTCTCCTATGTTTTCAGATGTTCTCTGGGGAGACACCTTCTCCTACCCATACTCGTTATGTTTAGAATGGAGTTGGTCCATTCCTTCCTCTTGGGCTCTAGGCGTGGGCAATTAAGCCAGCCAATTTAGGAGGAAAGAGGTACCCTCTTCCTCCTGAGATTGCTCAATAAGTACAATGATGATTAGGAATGTTGGGAGCCTCCACGTGTAAGGAAACTTCAGAGGAAAGCTGATGCAGAAGAAAGCACAAAGAAGAGGAGAAAGACCTATCCGTGATGCTCCTGGGTGTAGCCTTATCTGAAACTAACTTTCTGTAACTGAACTTTTTAGTTACATGAGGAAACAAAGCCCGTTGTTTTTTTTTTTTCTTTCAGTGGGAAAATATAACATAAAATATATTATTTTAGCCATCTTTATACAATTCGGTGCCATTGGGTACACTCGCAATGTTGTGTAACATTTAACCAATGTTGTGTCACCACTCGTTCTAGAACTTTTATTACTCCCAACAGAAAAATTCTGTAACCATTAGGCAATGGCCCCCCTCTCCCATCCCCCAACCAGGTCTTGGTGACTTCTAATCTAATTTATGTCTCCATCAATCGACCTGCTTTAGGTACTTCATATAAGTGGAATAATAACAATATTTTTACCTTTGCATCTGGTTTATTTCACTTGGGTTTTCATAATTTCATATTAATTTTATATTACTTTATGCTTTCAAGGCTCATCAATGTTGTAGCATGGATCAGAACTTAATTCCTCTTTATGATGACTGAGTAACGTTCATATGCATATATATACGCACAAAATATATACACACACCACATTTTGTTTATCCACTTATCTGTTGAGGGAAACTTGGATTTTTTTCACTTTTTGGCTGCTGTGAGTAATGCTGCTACGAACACAGATGTATTTGTTTGAGTATTTGTTTTTGGTTCTTTGGGGTATATGTCGAGGAGTGAAACTATTTGTTCATACGATCTTTTTGAGAAATTGCCAAACTTTCCCATGGCAGCTATAGCATTTTACATTCCCACCAGCAATGAAAGAGTGTTCCAATTTCTCTACATGCTTGCCAACACTTGTTATTTCCTCTTTCCTTCCTTTCTTCTTTCCCTCCCTCCCTCCCTTTCCTCATCCACGTCGTCCTCCTTCTTCTTCATATTCGTCCTAGAGGCCATGAAACAGTATCTCATTGTGGTTTAGACTTGCATTCCCTAATGGTTAGGGTCATTGAGCAACTTTTCATGTGTCTATTGGACATTTGTACATCTTTTTTCGAGAATTGTCTTTTCAAGTCCTTTCCTCATTTTTGAATTGTTTTCTTTTTTGTTGTTGTGGTCGAGTTGTAGGAGATATATCTTTCTATGTATCTATATATAAATATAAATATATATAATAAATATATATAAATATAGAAATAGAGATAGATAAATATAGAGTTAGATATTCTTCATATTAAACCCTCATAAGACACATGATTTGTAAATATTTCTTCCTTGTGTTATATTTCCATTCTCTTGAAAGTGTCATTTGATGCATAAAAGTTTTTAATAAGTTTTAATGAAGTCAAATATACTTATATTTTTCTTTTGCTGCCTGTGCTTTTAGTGTCATATTTAAGAAATTGCCAATTCCAAAATCATGAAGATTTTCCCTTATGACTTCTTCTAAGAGTTTTAAAGTTTTAGGTCTTTTGTTTAGGTCTGATTCATTTTGAGTTAATTTTTGTATATGGTATAAGGTAAGGGATCAATGTCATCGCATTGCATGTGGATATCCAGTGTCCTTAGTACTATTTGTTGATGTGACTGTTCTTTACCTATTGAATGATCTTGGAACTCTTGTCAAAAATCAATTCACCATATATGGGAGGGTTCATTTTGGGGCTATTCATTCAATTCCATTAGTCAATGTGTTTATCCTTACGCTAGTAACAGTGTTTTGATTAACATAGATTTGAAGTAAGTTTTGAAATCAGGAAGTGTGAGACTTTTCCAACTTTGATCTTCCTCAAGATTGTTTCAACTATTGAGGGTCCCTTGTAATTCCACATAAATTTTAGGATGGGTTTTTGTACTTCTGCAAAATATGACACTGGGATTCGATAGGGATTGCTTCAAATCTATAGACTGCTTTTAGGAGCACTGTTTATTAATCTGCTTGGGCTGCTATCACAAAATACCACAAAATGGGTGGTTTAAGCAATAGGAATTTATTTTCTCATAGTTTGGGAAGTTAGAAGTCCATGATCAAGGTAATGATCAAGCAAGTTCAGTTTCTGGTAAAAGATTTTTTCCTAACTTATAGATGACAGCTTTTCACTGTGTCCTCACTTGGCCTTTCCTTAGTGTGTGTGTGGAGAGAATGAGTTTTCTGGTGTCTCTTCTCATAAGGACACTGATCCTATTGGATCAGGCCTTATTATTTTTATTTTTTAAATTTTTTAATGTTTATTTATTTTTGAGAGAGAGAGACAGAGTGCAAGCAGGGGAGGGGAAGAGAGGGAGACAAAGAATTCAAAGCAGGCTTCTGGCTCTGAGCTGTCAGCACAGAGCCCAACATGGGGCTCAAACCCACAAACCATGAGATCATGACCTGAGCCAAAGTCAGGCGCTTAACCAACTGAGCCACCCAGGCACCCCACAGGACTTATTTTTATTATGTCACTTAACCTTAATTACTTCCACAAAGGACCTATCTCCAAATATAGTATATTGAAGGTTACAGCTTCAACATATGAATTTTGGGGAAACATTCCATCCATAACAGTTCTCCTCTTAGCATTATTAAGTCTTCCAACCCATGAACGTAAATATCTTTCCATTTATTTGTGTTTTCTTTAATTTATTGCAAGAATGTCTTGTAGTTTTTAGTGCACAATTTTTTATGCCTCCTTAGTTTAATTCATTACTAAATATTTTTTATGCTAGTACAAGTGAGATTTTTAAAAATTTCCCTTTCAGATTGTTCATTGCTAGTGTATAGAAATGTAACTGATGTTCGTGTGTTGATTTTGTATCCAGTGACTTTGTTGACTTTGTTGCTCTAAGCTATTTTTTGTGTGTAGATTCTTTATGGTTTTCTATATATAAAATCATATCATCTACTGAAAGAAATAATTTTTTTGTTCTCTTCCAATTTGGCTTCCTTTTATTTCTTTATCTTGCTTAATTGCTTTGGCTAGAACTTCCAATACTATGTTAAATAGAAGTGGTAAAAGCAAACATCTCTTTCTTGTTCCTGATCTTAGAGGAAAAACTTTGGCTTTTACCCTTGAGTATGTTACCTATGCGTTTTTCATATATGGCCTTTATAATGCTGAGGTTTCTTTCTATTACTAGTTTATTGGTTTTTTTAGTCATGAAAAGGTGTTGGGTTTTATCAAGTGCTATTTCTGCATCAATTTGGATTATCATGTGTTTTGTTTTCCTTTGTTCTATTAATGTGGTATATTACATTGGTTGATTTTCATATGGTGAAACAACTTTGTATTCCTGGGATAAATTCTGCATAGTCATGGTATATAATCTTTATAATATGCTGTTGAACTTGTGTGTTCATATTTTGTTGAGGATTTTTGCATTTATATTCATAAGGACTTTAGCCTATTGTTTTCCTTTTTTCCCCCAATATTTATTTATTTTGAGAGAGAGAGAGAGAGAGAGAGTGACGAGGGGGTGCAGAGAGAGAGGAAAGAGAGAATCCCAGGAGAGCCTGACATGGGGCTCTATCCTACAGATGATGGGGCTCTATCCCCAGATCATGACCTGAACTGAAACCAAGAGTAGAACACTTAACCCACTGAACCACCCAGGCACCCTTATAGTTTTCTTTCTTCCAGTGTCTTAGTGACCTCATAGAATGCATTCCTTCTTCAATGTTTTGGAAAAGTTTAAGCAGAATTGATGACTATTTTTTAAATGTTTTGTAGAATTCACCTTTGAAACCATTTGTTCTGTATTTTTCTTTGTTGGTAGGATTAATGATTCATTCTCCTTACTTGTTAATAGCCTTTTTATAATTTTCTATTTTTCCTTGAGTTAGTTTTGTTTGTATTTTTCTAGGAATTTTCCCATTTCATGTAGAGTTATCCAATTTGTTGCATATAATTGTTCATAGTATTTCTGTAAAATAGCTAGTAATATCCTATTTTAATTTCTGGTTTTGAAAATTTGAGTCTCTCTTTTTCTTAATCTAGTAAAGGTTTGTCAATTTCATCGATATTTATCTGAGAATAAATTTTGGTTTCATTAATTTCCTCTGTTGTTTTTTATTCTCTGTTTCTCCCTCATGTAATCTTTGTTATTTCTTCCTTATGCTAGCTTTGGGTTGCTTGCTTTTCTTTCTAGTTCCTCAGTGTATACAGTTAGGTTATTGATATATTAGTTTGCTAGGGCCACCATAACAAAATACCATAGGCTTGGTGACTTAAACAGCAGACATTTATTTTTTCATAGTTCTGGAGGATATAAGTCCAAGATCAAGGTGTGACTAGGTTGGTTAACACTGAGGCCCCTCTCTTGGGCTAGCAAACGGCTGCCCTCTTGCTGCCCCTTCACATGGTCATCCCTGTGTGTGCACGTGTCCCTTGTGTCTCTACATATTCCCTGCTATTTTTTTAATGTTTAGTTTTGAGAGGGAGGGGAGGGGCAGAAAGAGAGAGAGAGAGACAGAGAATCTGAAGCAGGTTCCACACTGTCAGCGCAGAGCTGACACCTGTCTGTAACTCACCAACCAGAAGGTCATGATTTGAGCTAAAGTCAGATGCTTAACCGACTGAGCCACCAAGCTCTCTTCTAAATATCCCCTTCTTATAAGGACACCAGCCAGATTGGATTAGGGCCCACTCAGATGGCCCTTTTAATGTATTCATTTTAACATATTCACCTTTCAAAGCCCTGTCTGCAGACATAGTCACATTCTGAGGTACTAGGGGTTAGGACCTCTATGTGTGAATTTGAAGGGGTGACAGTTCAGCCCGTATCACCATTCTTTTACTTTCAATTCTTTTGTGTCTTTCAATCTAAAGTGAATTTCCTGTAAATAGCATGTAGATCAATCATTTAAAAAATCCATTCTACCAATCTTTGTTTTAATTGGACTGTTTAATCCATTTACATTTAAAGAAATTGTTGGTAAAGAAGGACTTAGTTCTGCCATTTTTGTGTGTGTGCTTTTTTTTGTTCAATTCCAACATTTTTTATTTATTAGATTATTTTATAGTGTATCGCTTTGATTCCCTTTTTTCCTTGTATGTATATATTTCAGTTATTGTAGTAGTAGTTCCCTTGTGAAATATAATTAACATTTTGAACTTATAACATCCTAGTTTGAATAACACCAATTTAGTTTCAATAGTATACAAACACTGTGCTCCTATACAGTTTTGTCCTTCTCCCTTTATATTGTTATTGTCCCAGATCACATTCCTATACATCGTGTGCCCCTTAGCATAGATTTATAATTACTGTTTTATACATTTGCCTTTTAAATTGTAGTTGAAAATAGAGGAATTACAAACCAAACCTGCGGTAATACTGGTTTTTATATTTACCTGCGTAGTCACTACTTTTTTTAATTTTTATCAAAAAAATTTTTTTTCTTAGTCACTACTTTTATCAGTGTTCTCTATTTCTCATATGACTTTGAGTTCTTGTCTGGTGTTCTCTCATTTCAGTCCAATAGATTCACTTTAGCAATTCTTGTGAAGCAAGTCTACTAGTAATGAACTCCTTCAGTTTTTATTTATCTGGAAATGTTTTAATTTCTCCTTCATTCTTGATAGTTCATCTAAGAAAGAATTCTTCGTTGAGAGGTTGTTTTTTCCTTTTGGAACTGAATATGCCCTTTGGCCTCCATGATTTCTTTTTTCTTTTTTAAAACAGGAGGTGCTTTTTTTGTTTTTATTTTTTTGTTTTAGTAAAGAGCGAGACTATGAGCAGGGAGAGGGACAGAGGGAGAGAGAGACAATCTTAAGCAAGCTCCATGCTCAGTGTAGAGCCTGATGCAGAGCTCAGTCCCATGAGTCTGGGATCATGACCTGATCCCAACCAACTGAGCCACCCATGTGCCATGGCCTACGTGATTTCTGATTAGAAATCAGCTGTTAATCTTGCTGAGTATTCCTTGTATGTGACAAGTTACTTGTCACTTGTTGCTTCTAAGATTGTCTTTTTTTGTGTGTTTTGACAATTGGATTATAATGTGTCTCAGTTCTTTTTTTTTTTAATTTTTTTTTTTAATGTTTATTTTTGAGACAGAGAGAGACAGAGCATGAACCGGGGAGGGTCAGAGAGAGGGAGACACAGAATCTGAAACAGGCTCCAGGCTCTGAGCTGTCAGCACAGAGCCCGACGCGGGGCTCGAACTCACGACTGCGAGATCATGACCTGAGCCGAAGTCGGCCGCTTAACCGACTGAGCCACCCAGGCGCCCCATAATGTGTCTCAGTTCTACACATCTCTTTGAGTTTATCTTGCTTGAAGTTCCTTAGGCTTCTTGGATGTATGTATTCAAATCTTTCATCAAATTTAGGAAGTTTTCAGCCATTATTTTTTCAAAAATTTTTTGTCCCTTTCTGTCTCCTCCTGGAACTCCTCTTGTGCATACTGTTGGTATTCTCAGTAGTGTCCCCCAGGCTCATAGGCTCGGTTCATATCTCCTTTTTTTTTTTCTTTCTTTACCTGACTGAATAATTTTGAGTGCCTTATATTCAAAGTTTTTTGATATTTCTTCTGCCAGCTCAAATCCTTTTGGCTCCTGTAGTGAATTTATTATTTTATTTTTTATTTATTGTATTTTTTAGCTCTAGGGTTTCTATTTTGTTCCTTTTCATAATTTTGATCTCTTTTTTGCCATTCCCTATTTGTTCATAAATTTTTTTTGTGTGGTTTCCTTTAGTTCTTTGTCTATGATTTCCTTCAGCTTATTAATCATATTTAAGATAGTTGATTTAATGTCTTTCCTAATTTTTCCAATGTCTGGGCTTCCTTAGGGATGGTTTCTAATTATTATTATTTTTTTTTCTGCGAATTGCCTTTACATACTTGTTTTTTGGTATGTTTTGTATTGTTTGTTGAGGACTGGACATTTTGAGTATTAGTATGTGAACTCTGGAAATCCGATTTTCCTGCTCCTCAGGGATTGCTGATTTTTGCTTGTTGAAGTTTGCTGTCATCTCTTTAGTGATTTTTCCAAACTATTTTTCAAAGTGTATTCCTTGGAACGTGTGGTCATTGAAGTTTTTATTCTGTTATCTCTACAGCCAGCCAGTGACTTGAAGATTTTCTAAAAAAAAAAAAAAAAAAAAAAAAAAAAAGTCTGTCCCTTTAAATCTTCCAATAGATGCTGTCAGGGGAAATTGCTACAGTTCTAGAAGGCCAGTCTCCACCTGTCTCTCAGGGAGCTGGTAGACTGACCGAAATGTTCTGGAGGACAAGGACCTTACTGCTCACACTGGCATCAGCCAACCACTCCAGGAATGGTGGCCGCTAATCCCACAGCTGCATGGTGGGGTGCGGGCTGAGGAATGGGGCATGGCAGCTGGTTCTCACCCCTCCCCACGCCTACCAACAGTTGGTGACCTTTTCCTTTATCATGCACTCTCCTGGTTTTTTAAAGTTCAAGTTCCAGAGTTTCAATATTGTTGACTCTGTGAGTGTTCCGTTTCCAACTGACAGTTGTTTTTGTTTGTTTGGTTTTTAGGGTTATTTATTTATTTTGAGAGAAAGAGAGAGGGAGAGAGAGAAGGGGAGGAGCATAAAGAGAGGAAGAGAGAGGATCCTAAGGAGGCCCTGAGATGTCAGCGCCATCGCTGAGCCCCTCTTGGGGCTTGAACTCACGAACCATGAGATCAAGACTGAGGTGAAACCATGAGTTGGACACTCAACCGACCGAGCCACCCAGTGACTGCTCTGACAGTTGTTTTGATGAAGGGACTGATCCCTAGGGCCTTCACTCCACCATTTTGCCTCATGCCCTTCTGAATCCCTCCTTTTAAATTTTTGTTTTTTTCCATAACTCACTTTGAGTTTCTATTACTGGCATCTGAGAGATGGCAACAACTGTAGCAACTGCCATGCTTGGTGCTATGTATTTTTCAGACTTAAAGATGATTTCATCCCTTTCTTTGGAGGGGAGGCTGAAGTGTACAGAAAAACCATATACAACAAGGATTCGAGTGATCAGTGACAACCCTAAGGATAAGCAGATGAAGTACCAGGGGAACTTCATGGAAGGGATGATTTTTTGACCTTGGGGTAAAGGATGAACCTCCTATAGAATTAAAAGAACCTCATCTAAGGTCTTTGGCCCTCCGTTGACTCCAAGATCCACAGACAGTTCTGGTCCCTGCCTTGATCACCTCCTGCTTCTCATGCACAAGGGAGGGCCTGGTACATGGAAGGGGGTCAATAATTTTTGCTGAAATTTAACTTTGTTTTATTGAAGGTGTTTTGGGGTGGCTGATGTTCACCTGGATGAGTGATTATAATTTGAAGGATTTTAGATGGATAGAGGAAGTTTCCACTGTCAGCTTTTATACTTGTGTCACCATCATTCTTCAAGCCAACCCTGAGGCAGGTATAGCTCTAAGACTTGTTGTACAGGAGAATGAAACTCAGCAGGTTAAGGGTCTTGCCTAAGACTTGTCAGCAGGCAAGTGGCAGAGTTGGGACCATAGCTTGGGTCTGTCTGGGTTTTACAGTTCAAGTTCTTCTGCTGTTACTTCTGAGAGCTCTTAGGACTGAGTGAAGGAAGCAGCAAATGTTCATGGAATGTCAACCAAGTCCCTGTTTTCATGGAGCTGGTGTTCTACTGTGAAGAGATGGTAACTAGTATAGAAGCAGATAAAATTGGTAATCCTAAAAAGGGATAAGTGCTATGAAGAAAATTTAAAAAGTGAGGTGCTGGAGGATGCTTGGAGGAGAGGGGAGGGTCTTCTACAGACAGGATATCAGGGAAGCTTTTTTATTTGAATCGAGGCCTGAGTGATGCAAAGGAGTAGACCATGCAACAATCCAGCAGAAGTATTGCAGGCAGCAAGATCAGCCAGTGCCAAGACCCCAAGGCAGGAGAAGAGCGAAACCATTATGGTTGGTATGAGTGGCAAGGGGGCTTGCAAGGCAGTTAGAAAGGTGGGTCAAATATAATACAGAATTCTAGTAGGACATCTGGATTTTATTCTAGTTGCAGTGAGAATTCATGGAGGGCTCAAGCAGGGAGAGTGATATGATCTGGTTATTTTTAAAAGCTCCTTCAGGCTGCTGAGCTGAAAATAGATTGGGGGTATATGAATCAGAATCTTTGGCTGCTGGTGACATAAAATATGATGCAAACTGCCTTAATCCGTCAGAAAATTTACTGGCCTCTTTAACCAGAAGTGCAGAGGTAGTGTAGACTTCAGAGCTGGCTGATTCAGCCCTGAATCCAGTGCTGTGATATAGTCAAGAACTCAAGTTCTGTCTCTTGGCTCTGCTGACCACAGACTCAACTTCACTGTGAGGCTAAGAGGTGTCCGGGTGGTTTTACTAGAGCTGAAATACACAGGGCCATATGCCCTGTACTTTCCCACCAAGGGATGGATAGATTTTTTTTTTTTTTTTTTTTTTTTATGGAAACACTTCCAAAGAATGAGGGAGAACTTTTTCAGAAGCCTTCAGGAAATCTGTTTGTGAAGTATCACATGCTTTTTCTGGAATCAACTATTTACAGGGAAAATGCATCATGACTGGAGCTGGGGTGGGTCAGCTTCCCAAAGGCACAGGAACTATGTGGGCTAGGGTAGACCATGTGAAGGAGGGGAGATAGACAAAGGGCAGCTGACAAAGTCCATTACAGGGGCAAGAGTGGAAGCAGGGAGGCCAGAGAAGAAGCTACTGAGGTAGGTGAGGATAGAGAGATGATGGTGGAGATAGAGGAGGTGGTATGAGAAACATTCCGATTCTGCCTCTTTCAGAGGTGTTGACGTTGAATATGCAGTGAGGAAAAGAGGAATTAACATATACCATTTGCCCAAGTTTTCCTTGCGTCTTTCTTTGAAGCAAATGGAAAAAGGGTGTATCTGGACTGGAGAGCTGGCCAAGAGAAAGGGAAGAGAAACTGCAAGAAGGCATACAAAGGTGTAAACGGCAGATACCCCTCAGCCTACTCCCATCTGTACAACGCTAAACAAACAGGATCCATCGCTACTGTTAAGAACTGGAGCAGAGGTGGTGCTTAGGGCATGGCCAGTTCCGGCTAGGAAGCATTAATTGGGTGCCTACTGTGTCCAGAGGCTGTAGGAGAAACAGAGCATAGTTCTGAAATAAGAGAAAAAGTGTGGGCTAAGTTATCCTTGAAAAAATCTCTTAAGTAGTCCAAACATAGCACTATATTAATATAAGCACAGTAATTAATACACACGCAAAACATAATTGCATATTTTAATTCATTAAACAGGCACAGGAAAGAGTTGAACTTGCTAAAATTAAATTATGTTCTTACACAACAGCTTTGGTTCTTGAATTAAGCTTCCACCGCCAGATGCAGCGCTAAACGACTGGAAGACGAAGGGGACACAAGGCTCACCTCCAGGAGCACTCACTCAGCGTGGATCCCGGATAGAATGAAAGCTTCCAGAGGCTACAATGCAGCGCAAACCTCGCGGGGTAAGCCCGCCTCAGCCGCGTCACTCCTGCACCACGTGACCCACTAGGGGGCGGGGCCAAGGGGGGGCTCCGCGCGCGCTTCCCGGCGTGCCGCGCGGGGCGGAGCGAGGGGCGGAGCCTACGGGGGAGGCGCGGAGGAGGCGCGGCCGCCACAGGACGCCTGTCTCGGCCCGGCCACCGGACAGGCGTCTCCGGCTCTCACCGGCCCGCCTGCTGCTTCGAGCCCGCGGCGGCGGCGGCGGCGGGCGGCATGCGCGTGTGAAATGCGGCCGCGGGCAGCCGGGACGCGAGCAGCGGCCGCCGCGGCAGCGGAGAAGACAGGCGCGGCCTCCTCAGCGAGGGGCACGCAGTGCATGAGGGCGAGCACGCGGGTGCTGGGCAGCCGCCGGCCACGCCGCCTCCATAAACATTTGTTTAGGACTTGTTCGCCCCGCTGAGGTCCCGGCGCCTCCACCATGGAGGCCCCGGCCGACCCCGGGTCCCACGCCTCGGCCTCGGCCTCGGCCTCGGCCGCGGCGCCGCTGCGCGCCCCGGAGGTGGCGCGGCTCCGAGAGGAGCAGGAAAAGGTAACAGGCCGCGCTCCGGGCCCCGCGCTTCCGGCGGTGGTCTCGGGAGGCGCCCGCTCCCAGGCACATCCTCGGCGCCCGGCCCCCCCAGTCTGGGGCTGGAGCCCTCCTCGGGGTCCGCTTCCCCCGCTCGCCCCGGCGGCCCCCTCCTTCCCGCTGTGGGCCGCAGCCCTCTGGTCCCGGGTCCAGCTCGATCCAGACCCGGTACCGGGGAGGAGCACAGCCTCCAGGCTTGGAGAGAGAAAGTGTTGGGAGAAACTTTTGTCACGTGCTTTTGTTGTCTTTTGTCTGGAGCCCTTTGACCTTCAAGGGGAGGGAAGGGATGGGAAAGAGGGAGGTGACTATCCCTTTAAGTTGCGTATCAAAGTGAGTTTTTAGACCTAATACAGACAGCAGTGCGTGGGAATTTTTTGGTTTGGGGTACGCGGTCAATGGAGGGCTCACCTTATTATCTTCTTAAAAATCGTTGCTAAAATATATACACATTGTTGCTCCTTATCAGGTTGCACGCAGTGATGAACAACTTGGTTCAGTGTTGGTCAAAGTGGAACGCAATTTTTTTAAATTTTAACTTTAATCGTATAATAAGTTTTAATCTGCCAGTGTAGGGAAGAAAATTTTGCATTTCCTAGTGGGATTGTATATGAAGAAGTATGCCCGATTTAAGAAATACGGTGTTGTTTAATTTCAGTATTTTTTCCTTTGGATTTTGTAGCATTTCAGGTTGTCAGTGTCTCCAGAAAGTTTGAAATTCTTACTTTGAAAAGCAGTATTTACTTAAAATGTCTTATGTCTTCTTGAGAGTATCATGGCTAAAAGGGTTAGGAAGTTGTTTCAAAAGTGTAAACAGTGGGAATCCCTAACTTTTTCTATTGAACATTCCTGTATGAAAGTAACTACTTGCATAGGTATACAAATATACTCAGTTCATCTAGATGAGGGGCTTTTCACAGAACCTAAAAAAAATCCTGGTTTGCTTGGAAACCACCTGTTAGGATGAACTGTGGGGATCTTTCCTACTTTGTTCTGGTTCTAAATTATTTTATACATTGAATTTCCTTTTCTGAGGGCCATTTTCTTCTTTTTTTGTGTGTGTGTTTTTTTTAACATTTTTATTTATTTTTGAGAGAGAGAGAGAGACAGAGCACGATTGGGGGAGGGGCAGAGAGAGAGGGAGACACAGAATCTGAAGCAGGCTCCAGGCTCTGAGCTGTCAGCACAGAGCCCAACAGGGAGCCCAACACCCAACAAGGCACAGAGCCCAACTCACAGACCGTGAGATCATGACCTGGGCTGAAGTCGGACGCTCAACTGACTGAGCCACCCAGGAGCCCCATAGGGCCATTTTCTTCTAATGTCATGTACAACTGCTGGGTTTTAAACTTGGCTTTTTTTTTTTTTTTAATCCAACAAGTATTGTGTTATTTAAATTATAAGACGTTAATAGATCATAATTTTTCCTTTATGAAGAGAAAAAGAAGAAAAGACAGCCCTTCTTGAAATTAATTTGTTCATTTTTGGCAAAATTATTTCCATTTTTTGTTTTTTTAGGAAATTTGAAACAGACCCTCAGAAGATGGTGTTCCCATTGCCTTTAGTCTGGTCTATAGAGAAATTACTCTTGTCTCTTTCATAGTATAACACATGCATTATGCTCACTTGATATGTTTCCTTCCATTTGTCATTGTAAAGAGAGATCCTTAGTTTTATTCTAATGTTAGTGTGGCTGAAATACAAAGGATACATTTTGGGGTGCTCTGAACAGCTTTCTGGTATAGTATCTAGTTATATTTGAAAACTGTCTTTTCAGTTACAGGCCTGTAGGAATCTAAATAACTATTTTCAGTAGACATTGACTATGTTACCAAATTACTTTTCTGTATTATGTTAATGTTTTGGCAGTTAAAGTAAGCATGTGCATGTGTGTAATGCGTGTGTAAAATTCCCAGTTGATAAAGCCCTTCTGTAAATAGACTACACAGTATTTTACAGGACTTGCTTCAGTGAACAGTAGACCCATAATGCCACAAAATATCCTAGTTAGATAGCTATACTTCAATTATAGTTTAGTATAGGAAAACTGTATATAGTAAATATTCAGTTATTTTGTGAGGGACTTTATTTAGGCTTTAAGACCAACCCAGTTAACTTAGTAAAATAGAAGTGTTTTGACATTCTTGGAATGAAAAAGGGAAGAATGTCATTGTAGCTTTATATTTGTGTGGCACTTAGTACTTTTTTTTTTTTTTTATCGTTTATTTATTTTTGAGACAGAGAGAGACAGAGCATGAATGGGGGAGGGTCAGAGAGAGGGAGACACAGAATTGAAACAGGCTCCGGACTCTGAGCTGTCAGCACAGGGGCCCAATGCGGGGCTCGAACTCACGGACTGCGAGATCGTGACCTGAGCCGAAGTCGGTGCTCAACCGGCTGAGCCACCCAGGCGCCCCCCTTTTTTTTTTTTTTTAATATAAATCCAGTTAAATGTGCTTTAGGACTTGGGTTTTTGCAGTGGTTTTCCCAGTGTGACAGAGAATTAACATCTGAAGAAAATGACTTGATTTTTTTTTTTTTTTTTTTGGTACCTAGCTAGTAGGCTCTAGATGCAGAGGAGAGAAATTAATTCATTACATACAAGGATACTTTAGGCTTAGGGCCTTATTTTCACTGGGAGCCTTGGTTGAGAAGACTGTTAGGTAATATGGCCTAAATGTTGCTCGTCAGGTTTTTTTTTTTTTTAATTAAAAAATTTTTTTTAATGTTAATTTTTGAGAGAGCAAGCGAGCACGAGTGGGGAAGGGGCAGAGAGTGACGGACTCACAGAATCCGAAGCAGGCTCCAGACTGAGCTGTCAGCACAGAGCCCAATGTGGGGCTTTGAACCCATGAACCCTGAGATCATGACCTGAGCAGAAGTTGGTCGTTTTTAACTGATTGAGCCACTCAGCTGCCCCCAAGTTATTTTTAAATTCAGCTGAGAAGTGTAACTCTCTCTCTGTTTTCCCCTCATTTATACTTTGGAACACTGAGTAACAACGACAAAATTAGTGACTAAGGAAAAAAAACAAAGGTGGGGGATGCGTAAATGAGCCCCAGTAAATGACAACATCTGTAATAAATGGACAGGATCAAATATTTGAACATTGTTTTCATTTATAGCATCAATGCTGAAACACTTTCAAAAACATTTAAAAATTAAAAAAAAATCTTTTTATTTATTTTTGGGAGAGAGAAACAGAATGCAAGCAGGGCTCGGGGGTGGGGGGGTGCAAAGAGAGGGAGACACAGAATCCAAAGCATGATCCAGGCTCCGAACTGTTGGCACAGAGCCTGATGAAGGGTTGGAACCCACAAACTGAGATCATGACCTGAGCTGAAGTTGGACGCTTAGCTGACTGAGCCGGCCAGGCCCCCCAAAAACATTTTTTTAAAGTTAAAACCTGTTAAAACTTTGATTTAGCCAAAAAAGATGCATACAGAAAGGTCCCCTGCAGCTTTGTTTATAATAATGAAAAAACTAAAAATCCAACATTAGGGGATTGATTAAATAAATCATGATACGTATGATGAGCTTTTATGCAGGCATTAAAGATTATAGAGCAGTATGAATAGTGTGGTTATAGTTATGTTTATATGTAAGTATTCACAGTTTATATAGGGAAACACCATTAAATGTTTTAAAAACAATTTCATTTCTTATTTTAGCTAAAAGTGAATGAAATTGGTTGAGATTTTAGTGCTTTGAATAAAGGCTGTTGATAAAACTTACTTTAATTGCAATGAAAACTAGGATGTTGTATCTTTAACTGCTGAATACTTTTCTGGGCCTAAAAAGTAACTCTTGGCTTGTTTGAACACCGGTTCATATGGTTATTTCTTGGTTATTTCAGAGTTGATAGATATAATTTATTCAACATCTATTCCCAGTTGATTTCCTTTTTTCATTTTTCCTTGGAGGTTTTAGTCTTAATTCTCTGTCAAAAGATTACAGGGACAAGAAAGAACTTCGCTCATCTTTTTTTTTTCTTCTTCTTTTTCTTTTCTTTCTTTCTTTTTTTTTTTTTTTTTTTACCAATGTTAGTAAAATATTTGGTGGAAAAATGTGAGCTACTTAGGAGCTTCTCTAGACTGACCTATGCCATAAAAGTTCTGATTCAGGACTGTAGTGTGCTGTTTTTGTAGGGAACTTTCCTCATACTCAGATCTTCTTAAATCTGGTTCTGTCTTAGAATTGCATTATGTTGAAATTTTGGTTTCTTTGCTAAGGTGATATTTCCACAATATCTGCATTTTATATTTCCAGATCTTATTATCTTTTATTAGCATAATTCCTGAGATTTTATTGTAATGTGAAAAAAGTGGTATATAGTATTATTTTCATAGGTTTATTTGCTGGATAATAGTAACTTTGGAAAATTGATGAGAATAATATTTATTATTTTGCTATTATTACTGCTGAGTGGCTCATATAATTGTCAATTGGAGTTTGGAATAATTCTTTCCTGATATAAAACCTGGGTTATTAAATGCATTAACACTAAATATCTCAAATTCTTCATAAAGTGGAACAACTAATTTAACTTAATGGAGGGTTTTCATATTTCTTATGATAAACAACTGCATATAGTTTAAGAAACTGTCAGTCATGTACCTCATACAACAGCTGTTCTCTCCACGCCCAGAATCCAAGCATATATTTTTTCAACAAATACTGAGCACTTCTACATGCCAGGCATATATCCTCCACATGGGAGACAAGTACCTACTATATGCCATCTTCTGCTGAGGACACAGTAAGAAACAAAAATAATGTCCTTGCTCTCATGGAGATTACATTCTAGGCATGGAAGAGGCCCATTTAAAATGTCAGATGGTTTGTGATAGGTAAGGCTAGATAGAAGAAGAAAGTTTTGGTAAAGGAGGGTATTTTGGAGAGGAGTTTCTAGTCAGGGACAGTCAGCTCAGAATGAGTCCAGGTGAGTTGTAAGGATTTTGGTTTTTATTTTTGTGAGATGAGAAGCCATTGGAATGCATTTTGAGAATCGTACTGATCTTAAATTATAAGCATCTGTTTCTCATGTGTGAAGAAAGGGTGCGATAATGGGATTGTGGGGTTGTATTATATATAATATAAAATAAATTCTTTGTGTGCTAGGCGTTGTGAAAGATGTTACAAATTTGATATTAGAATCTTCATGGACTCTCTTAATTTTTCAGGTCAACGATTTCGGTTGTTTGTACAGTTTTTGCCCTGAACTTTCTAGTGGGGTATTGGTCTTCAGTTCTACTTATAATACTTGTTTTCTAAAGTGGTGATACCAATTTACATTCCTTGTCAGCAGCAGGTGAAAGTTCCAGCTGTTGCACATCCTCATCACCACTTGGTACTGTTTGTCTTTTTCATATTTGCTAGCCATTCATATTTGCTAACCGTTGATCACTTTTTCAAATATTTTTTGGCTACATGCTTTTCTGTTTATTTTTGGGAAAATACCTGCTATCTCTTGTCCATTTTCAGTTGGGATGTGTGCCATATTTTAATTGATTCATAGCGGTTCTTTATGTACTTTTGATATGAGTGCTTTTTAGGAAAGTTTTGTAAATTTCTTCTCTAGTCTGTGCTTGACTAATACTTTATACTGGTGTCCTTTGATGAAGAGAAGAAATTCTCAACTTTATTTATTTATTTTAATACAATTTATTGTCAAATTGGCTCACATACAGTGTGTACAGCGTGCTCTTGGTTTGGGGGTAGATTTCCGTGGTTCATCGCTTACATACAACACCCAGTGCTAGAAATTCTCAATGTTAAAAAAATGTTTATTTATTTATTTTTTGAGAGAGAGCGCTTGCACGCTCCAGCAGGGGAGGGGCAGAGACAGGGTGAGAGAATCCCAAGTAGGCTCTGTGCTGTCAGCATAGAGCCCCAAGTGGGGCTCGATCTCACGAACCATGAGATCATGACCTGAGCTGAAATCAAAGTCAGATGCTTAACCAACTGAGCCACCCAGGTGCCCCAGAAATTCTCGGTTTTAACAATCCTTTATTTTTATTATTTTTTTTTTTCAAAGCTCTTTATTTATTTTGAGAGAGTTTGTGGGGGAGAGGCAGAGGGAGTGGAGGAGAGAATCCCAAGCGGGCTCCACATTGCCAGTGCATAGCCCTATTGTGACCTCAGCCAAAAGACAACTTTGGTTTTAGTCTTTTGATAGTTATTAATAAACATTATGAAACAGTATTTCAGGAAGGGAAACTTTTTTTTCATTATATTAGACCTGTCCAGATTGGAGTACAAGACAAGAATAGTTCCAAAACACTGGTGGGGAAAGGGCAGAGAATGTGCAGAGTCTATGTTTGACCATAACTGGTTGGTTTTGTCTTCTCGTCTAATGTTTTTAGTATGGATTTAAAAATCTTTTAGCTTGTATCATTCTTTCCTTCATATCCAGATTGGTGAATTAGTCTGCCCGATGGCAGTTTTTTCTTTTTTAAGCTACGACTGTTTATTTTGAAAAATTGTAAAAACAACAGGAAGGTTGAGAGAATAGAGTCATTAGTAATATTTTGTACCATTTGATTTTTCTTTCTGTGCCTTTTTTTTTTTCTTGTTAAACCATTTGAAAATAAATTGCAGACATCATCACGCCCCTAGTACTTAAGCACATATTCTTTCAGAACAGGGTCATTTTCCTACATAAATATAGTATCTTATTTTCACACCCAAGAAATGAACGTTGACATACAATGTTATTTAACATACTCACATTTCCTTAGTTTTTCTAAAAATGTTTTTTATAACTCTTTTTCCATCCAAGATTCAATCAAAGATTGCATTTGGCTGTTTTTATCTCTTTAGTTTCCTTCTACAGCAATCTCCTTGCTTTTGTCTTTATGAAATTGGTGTTTTTGAAGAGTTGATGACAGTTTTCTCATAGAATGGCCCACAATTTGGAGATGTGCAATGAATATAATCATGAAAACACAACATTAAGCATTTTTGGTTGGATACTACATAGATGATAACTTCTCACTGCATCACAGCGGGAGACACGTGATGTTACTTTATCCCATTGTAGGTGTTGCTGATTACTTAAGGTGGCATCTACTAGATCTTTCTACTATAAAACTACCTGTTCCCTGTGTAAGAAATAAGTGCTTTAATGGTAGTAATGCTTGAAGACTAAATATCCTGTTCCCTCACAGCCCTTTACCATGGATGATCCTTGCCTGAATCAGTTACTATATTCATGTTAGCAGATTGGTGATTTTCTAACTATATAGCTGGCATTTTTCTGTAAAGAAGAGAGCCCTTCCCCCCTTTTAGCATTACTATAAACTTTTGTGTGTTTTTTTTAAATGTTTGTGATAATTTGTCATTATTCCTTCTGATGCTTAAATTGTCCCAGTTTGTCCAGTGGAAGCCCCTTTCAGCCAGTTCCTGCATCCCTTTGGCATGTTCCATAATTCCTTGGTCATTCATTACCCTGCTTTTGGGCACAAGGTATTCCAGGCTTACCTTGTAGTTTTCTTGCCTTAGTCCTGAAATTGACTATTTCTTCAAAGAACCTTATTTCTTTTTAATGGGAAATGCTTAGAAACCAATCAAGATCAGGGCCCCAGTAGTACTCATCATACTGGGATATTATTTCATCAAGGCTTTTCAGTGGACAGTGCTAAGGAAATACATTAACCTTTAGTATGCCAGGAAAAATAGTCATCATCTTTTGCATGTCCCAGGTCCAACAGATCCTTTTAACTTTTTATTTCTTGAAGTAATTTTCACAAATGATATATAGAAGTAAGAGTAAGGGATAGTGAATAACAATTTTACTACATTTTTTTTAATTTTAGCTAAAGAGAGAGAGAATGCGAGAGAAGGGCAGAGGGAGAGAGAGAGAGAGAGAGAGAGAGAGAGAGAGAGAGAGAGAGAATCTTAAGCAAGCTTCATGCTCAGCTCAGTGTGGAGCCCAACGAGGGGCTCGATCTCATGAACCACGAAATCATGACCTGAGTCGAAATCCAGAATCAGACACTCAACCAGCTGAGCTGCCTAGGTGTCAAATATTACTAGATAGTTTAATAAGAGTTTAAACATTGTGGTTCTTTTTGTATTAAATAAGTTTTGGTATACAGAGATCATAAGAGATTTAAGAATAGTGCCACATGTCCTTTTAGAAAGGTAGGATAGTCCAGGTTCTTGCTGCCTGCTATATTACGTGATGAAATTCTTGTTGAATGACAAGAACTGGATGGGAATGCTCTATTTTCTTTGTGTTCTTGGAAGTGTATCATTGTTCATTCATTGATCCTCCCCCCTCTTATTCAAGTCAGTCATCCTTTATTCATCATCCTCTATATTTAAATATGTATAATTCTCTTTCCAGTTTGCATGGTCTGTTCTAGGACTTACAGAGACACAAAAATGAGCCATTACATAATCCTTGCTTTCAAATTTTATTTCCAGTGCTGTCAATGCCTTCCCCTGCCCCCCTGTCCCCCTACCCTCCTGGTCCCCCTACCCAAGTCTCTGACCTCAAGAAGCTTTAAAAACTTGGAGTGAAAAAATTTACTGACCTTTTATTCTGGCAGTCTTACTTATTGTGATGAAATATATATATATATAATAAAATTTTCCATTTTAACCATTTTAAATGTACATTTCCATGGCATTAATTACAATTACTGTTAATGCAACCATCACCACTATTTGCAAAACTTTGTCAACACCCCAAACAGAAAATCTGTAACTATTAAGCAATAACTCATTCTCCCCCTCTCTTGAGCCCCTAGTTACCTCTAAGCTACTTCCTGCCTATATGAATTTACCAATTCTAGAATTTCATAGAAGTGGAATCATATGTCCTTTGTCCTTTGGTGTCCTTTGGTGACTGGCTTATTTCATGTAGCATGTTTTCACAGTTCATCCATGTTATGGTGTGTATTACAACCTCATTTCTGTTTAAGACTGAATAATATTCCATTGTACATATATACACAACATTTTGTTTATTTGTTCTGTTGATGAAATATGGATTGTTTCTACTGTTTTGCTGTTGTGAGTAACGTTGCTGTGAACATTGGTGTACAAGTATCTGAGTTCTAGTTTTCAGTTCTTTATGGTGTATACCTAGGAGTGGAATTGCTGAGTCATATGGTAATTCTGTGTTTAACTTTTTGAGGAACTGCCAAACTGTTTTTCATAGCATTTGCAAAATTTTACATCAGCAATGCATGAGGTTCCCTATTTTTCCACATCCTTGCCAACACTTATTTTCCATTGTTTTTGATGATAGCTATCCTAATAGGTGTTGAGATATCTCATTGTGGTTTTGATTTGCATTTCTCTAATAACTAAGGATGCTGAGCATCTTTCCACGTGTTTATTAACCATTTGTATGTCTTCTTTGGAAGAATGTCTATTCAAGCCCTTTGCCCCTTTTCACGTTGCATTATCTTTTTGTTGTGTTGTAGTTCTTTATTCTAGGTATTAAATCCTTATGAGCTATATCATTTGCAAATATTTTCTCCCATTCTATAGGTTGTCATTTCAATTTCTTGATAATGTTCTTCGTATGACAGTTTTTAATTTTGATAAAGTCCAGTTTATCTTTTTTTTCTTTTGTTGCTCATGCTTTTAGTGTCATATTTAAGAACACATTGCCAAATCCAAGGCCATGAAGATTTATAGCTGCTTGCTTCTAAGAGTTCTGTGGTTTTAGCTCTTATATTTATATCTTTGACCCATTTTGATTTAATTTTGTATGTTGCCCATTGACTGTTGAGTTTGAGAAAATTTAGGATGTTGTTATCTGAAGGTTCATAATCTAAGATTTAATTTATATTATAATTTTCACTATCATTTGTGTACAGTTGTGCAAATAGGGTGGCCACTAACCACATGTAGATGTTAAAGTTTAAAATTCAAATTAATTAAAGTTAAATGAAATTTAAAAATTAAGTTTGTTAGGTGGATTGGCCACATTTCAGGTGCTCAGTAGCCACACATGGTTGCATTGGACAGTGCTGATTTTGAAGCTTTCCATCATCAAAGAAAATTCTACTGGACTGTGCTAGTCAAGAGAGCTACTATTTTTAAAATTTGTATTCTAATTTGTTTAATAATTGTGAAATGTCTTCCTGTGTCATCTTCTTCTCCTTGCCATTATTGGCAGAAAATGAAAATTTCTGAATTGTCAACTATTTTCAAAACCAAAAAACAGACTACAAAGGTAGTATCTCTAGTCTTTTATACCTTTTTAAAAAGATGATGCAGTACTTTGGACAATACAATAGGCAAAGTGAAGGATGGTTTTTCACTGTTGATTGCAGTATCCTTCTAGGTGATTTCATCATTTTTTTCATTTTTTATTATATAGTTCTTTTTCTTAAAGCATAGTTAGGAATTATAATCATGAAGTACAATTACTAGGGTGATGAAATAACAAGATGTAGGGAAAATACAATCAGTAGGATCCCATAATGTATCTTAGACTTATAAAAAGGTTTGCTGTACTCGTATAATAATTATAATAGATAAAATGAGTTGCATTCTTTTTGTTTTACTAAGCGTATTTTCTCTATTTTTTGCAAAACCTCTAAAGTCATGGAATGTCAATCTTTGCAAATAATTAGAATTACTTAAAAAAAAAGAATTGTTCAGTGGATCCTGATGCTTTCCATTCAGATCCATTACCACAGGGTTCTTCAACTTTCTGCAAAATCTATATTTGAATCTCCCTTCTTCCGCAGTAAAAACCTTGGTCCTCAACAACGTCTGCATTTATTCATTTGCTCTGTTCTACAATATACACAAAACAGTTTTTAGAACTGCTACATTAATACCACTGCCAACAGCAAACCTATGAAGTGAAGTTCAGGATTTCTTTGCAGTTCCATTTGTTCTTATAGAATTAACCACGTTGGCATGTAGAGTTAGGATACTGATCTCAAAGGTGCTTGAATTACTACTGCTTTTGCTGTGCAGTTATCTCTTGGATTTGATGTACAGTTTCTTTCTGTATTGAATTTTAGTGTTTGCTTTTTTATCAGTTTGATTTAATTTTGTTTTATGAATACATAAAACATCTACGTGGTTTAAAATCACCACTGTATCGAAAGGTGTACTGAAGTAATTAATTCTGTTCTTCTACCTATCCCAATTGATAATCATTTTCAATAATTTTTAGTTTATCCTCCCTGTGTTTCTTCTTTGAAAGTAAATTTTAAAATATACTCTTATCTCCCTTCCCATCTTTCTACATACAATATAGCATGTTATATTTTACCCCTTGTTTTTCTCATTAAATTTATACCTAGGAATTACTCGCGTTCATAGAGATCTTCCTCATCATATTTTATGGTTCATTGTGTGGGCATAATATCCGGTATTCAGCTGGTATCTTTTTGATGGACATTTGGTGGTTTTCAGTCTCTTGATAATGCAAAAATGTTTCAGTGGATCACTCTACGTATGTTGTTTCTCATTTGTGAAATGATTTCGTATGAATTCCTAGAGGTGTAATTGGGTCAGAGGATAAATTGGTTTAGCTTTATAAACTATACTTCTATGCTAATCAGTTTAACTTAAAATATGAAGTAAATAGAGGTAAGAGGACTAGCAGAATAAGATGTTCAAAAGCTAGAGAACAGTGTGCTTAGTTTCTGGTGATCTCCACTGCCATTTTCAAGGTAATGGTTTCTTACCTGGAGGCAGTAATTCCTCGCTGGTCTTGGTGACTCCACTCTTGCTCCACTTCTACTTGTTTTTGAGAGCTGTCTTTTTTTTTTTTTTTTAAACAATGTAAATAGAATTTTGTCATTTTATCATTGTAAGTCCGATTGTACTTAGAGTAAAATCCAGGGTCAATAAAATGTGATTTGAGACCTTTGTATTGTCTGATGTTTTTAGGTTCATTTCTAGCTACTCCTCACATACTTACTGTACTTTAAGATGATGACCTGAGTTTTGGGGGGCAGAATACCCTAAATATGTTTTTAAAATAATACTGTGTTTTTTTTAAAGAAATCCTAATACAATATAGCAAAAAACAAACAAACAAAAATCCTGTTTAATCTATGGATTTGACCATTGTTCCTAAGCCTTTGATTTCTTTATTTTATGAATCGAGTAATATTAAAGTAATTGCAAATTGATGCTTTTTTCTAGGAACAAAAATACAAGACTGAGTTTTGTGCCAGACACTGTACTAGAAACTGGGATACATAGGGTATTTTTTCTGCCCTCGAGGGACTTATAAATCTGTAGGGAAATGTGTTAAAACATAATACAATGTAATAATTTTCTCTAATTCTTTGCTCTTCATTTGCTTCTCAAGCTACTAGAAGCTAGCCTCTATCTTTTCATTGAAATTACTCTAGCTAAAGTTACTGTATTTCACTTGCCAAACTCAGTGAACCCTTTCTGAGTTCTGGCCATACTTGACCTCTGTGCTTTACTGGAAACTTTAATTGCTCCCTGGTAAACTATTGAAACTGTGTACCCTAGGAACTTTTGTGATTTTGCTTTTTTTGGGTCTTCATTACTACTTTGTCTCTAGTTTCTTCATCTGATCCTTAAACATCCTGTACTTTTCATTTTTGGCTGTCCTCTCTTTTTACTCCACCTGTCTTCTCTCATATAGTTCTGTATGCCTTCTCTTGTCTAGACCTGTTGCCTTTTGGGCAGCTTCCCTTGAATGGCCCACAAACTGCTCAATCTTATTTGCTAAAATTGAATCGATCTCCTTTGTCCCTAATCTACATGTACATCTTCATCCTAGTTCTCAGAAACCCTATTTAAACCAGAGCCTTTTTAGCCTGCCCCGATCCATCTCTTTAATACTATGAATTTACTAAGATCTTGTCAATTCTTTGTGTGTGATAACTTGTATCTTAAGGGTCCATTAGCATATCTTAATTAGGCTCTTATTTGAAAAGTAATGTCACATTTTCCAGTTAAAGGTTACTATTTTTGCTATTTTCAGTCTTTTTTTTTAGCCTTCTGATGTTACCTAATGCTTTTATTTTTGAAGTTCTAATCTGTGAGCAAAATATTTCTCTTTCTCGTTATCTCTCATGCCTTTAGTTTTGAAGTTCTAGTCTGTAAACATAACTATTTCTCTTTTAAACTCTATTAGCTTTATTTTACTTTCCTTTTAGTTATTACCTTAGAGATTATAATATGTAACATTTACTAACTGTAGTCTACTTTAAATTAGTAGGAAATTGTTCATTCATCTTCTGAAATTTTGTCACTTATGAAATTATTCAAATAATTTTTTGATAGGTTAATTTCATTAACCCTCTCTCATTTGTGCTATTATCACATTTACCTCTACATATGTTTTTATGCTCTAAAATGTTAGGATTATGGTTTTAAACATTGTTTTTCATTTTTATTTAACTCTAAGCTGGTAAGTTCTCCCGCACCCCTGACACTTTTAAGATGCCATCACATTATCTTTTGATTTTCTTCCTTCATTTCTGTTAGTCTTCTGTCAGTCTTAATTGTTTTCTTCTCTGAAGAATTTGTGTATATTTTTCCCCTTATCTACTTCAGGATTTTTCTCCTCATCTTTTTTCTGTCCTTTGCTCTGTATGCCAATTTGGATACCTTCTATTGAGCTGTATTCCTGTTCACTAATTCTCTGTTGTTATGTATCTAGTCTGCTAGTAAACCCATCTACCAAATGCCTAGTGACAGTTATTCTGTTTTTTATTTACGTAACTTGTGTTTTCACATTATGTGGATTCTAGGCATCTAGAATTGATGTCTCCAACCTTCACTCTATTTTCATGAGTATGTTTATCATAAAGTGTCTTAATAACTGCAATATGTAAATCAAATGAGAGTCTGTTACCATTGTTTATTTTTGCTCTTGGTTTCTTATCAGCTGCTCCTGTTTTCGTAGGCTGCCTTGTAATTTTTGATTGGATGACAGACATTGTAGAAAAGTTGTAGGGACTGTAGATGATGTTATCTTTTCAAACATTATTAGTAAGTTTTCTTTTAGCAGCCAGTTGAAATTCTTTTGGTCTGTTTGAATTTTGCTCTTATTCCTAGCATGTAACACTTATTTCTAAGGCATAGCTCTAATTCCATACAGAGTATGTCTCCTTCATAAGTTATGTGATCATATATATGTAATTCTGTTTCTCTTCTATTTCATTTCATTGGGTCATTTGCCTATACTGGCATGAATACCACATTTTCTGGCTAGGTCTTGATACCTAGTGGTAAATTCCTCTAGCTTTGTCTTCAAAATTGCCTATACTGTTCTTGAACCACAGCTTTATTTTTTTTTCAAGTTTATTTATTTTGAGAGAGAAAGAGAGAGAGAGAGAGAGAGAGAGCATGTGTGGGGGATGGACAGAGAGAGACAGAGAGGGAGAGAGATGGAGAGAGAGAAAGAGAGAATACCAAGCAGGCTCTACACTCTCCATGCAGAGCCTGACATGGGACTTGAGCTCATGAACTGTCAGATCACTAACTGAGCTGAAATCAAGTTGGATGCTTAAGTGAGCCACCCAGGTGCCCTGAGCCTTTGCTTTGTTATGAATATTTTAAAATCTTCTTTTTAATACAGAGTAACCTGCCTAGGGTTTTGCTTGGAGTGCACTGTATCTAAATATTAATTGGGGGACTATCAACATTATTGCGCTGTTTTCTAACCCATGAACATGTTATATCTTTGTTTACTTAGTTCTTCTCTAACTTAGTATTGTCTTTTTTTAGTATCTAAATCTTGAATGTATTTTAGATTATCCCTTGATATTTGTTATTTTTAATTGCATTTTATGATTTATTTGGTGTTCGTGTTTTACTGGTATATAGTCTCATACTTGATTTTTGTATATTGACTGTTAAATGTATATTCTGATACTATATGTGTAATATGTACAGGCATGTGCATGTTATCTAAATAAATCTGAATAATAGCACCTTATTCTCTTTAGTTGTTCAGGCTTTTATTTTTTGCCTTTTGAATGATCTGTAGCACCTTTAATATAGTGTTGATTAAAAGTAGTGTTAGTAGGCTTTCTTATCTAGTTCTGCATATCAGGGGAACAGCTTTAAATATTTTATCATTATAAATGATGTTTACTGTAGGCTTTTTGTAGATAATCTTTATGAAAATAAGGAAGTGTTCTCCTGTTCCTACTTTGCTCCTTTTATCATGAATAGGTGTTGAATTTTATCACATGCTTTTTTTGTGTTTTGAGATGTTAATGTGGTGAGTTAGTTTGATTTTTTAAAAATATTGAAACACCATTGCATTCCTAGAGAAAGCCCCTTGTTATGTGTTTATCTTTTCATATGTTGTCCAATTAAATTTCTTACTATTTTGTTAAGGTATTTTGTTTCTGTGCTTATGAGGGTATATTGGTTTATAGTTTTCTATTTTTCTTGTAATGTTCATGTTTGGTT
>NW_026058317.1:0-41168 GCF_023721935.1 Panthera uncia
CCTTAAAAAAAAAAAAATTCAAAGCTGAGTTTGGTTACAGCACAATTATAGTATCATGGGTTAGAAAAAGCCCAGAAGTTTTGAATTCCCATTTTGATCGTCATTCATTACCTATGTGACCTTAGATAAATCACCTAATAAATCACCTTGCCCAGGGCGTAGTTATGCCTGCCCTCAGGACTTGACTCACAAGGATTAGTTGCGCTAATGGCTTTAGGAAGTGATCAGTAACTTAGGTGTCTCTCTCTGTGCAGGTGTTAGATGTCAAGAGAGGTAACACTGCAGGGAAAAGAACTTGGACTTGGACATCCAGGGTTGGAATCTCATGTGCACCAAATACTACTGATATGACTCTAACCCGTTTTATCTAAGTCTTTTTAACTTTTTTGAGATGTATACCTGAAATACATGTAAATTATAAGGATTCAGTATTTGTATATATCACAAAGTGACCACCATGATATCCAGTTAACATCCGTCAACACAAATAGTTATAATTTCTTGTGATGAGAACTTTTAAGATTTCTCTTAGCAACTTTCGAATCTACAATATAGTATTAACTATAGGTGCTGTGCATCACATTCCTAGGACTTGTTTTTTATAACTGGAAATTTGTACCTTTTGACCACCTTCACCTGTTTTTCCCACCCTGCATCCCCTGCCTCTGGTAAGCACCAATCTGTTCTGTATCTGAGGTTTGTTCTTTTTAGAGCTCACATGTAAGTGAGATCATACAATATTTATCTTTCTTGGTCAGATTTATCTTAGTATAGTAGAATGCCCCTGGGTCTATCCATATTGTTGCAAATAGTGCCATTTCTAGCCTTTGTTTTTTAGTTTGTTAAAAGAGGGGGAAGGTAATATCTCTTACTTAGAATTGCTGGAGGGATTAAAGGAGCTAATATGTGAAAGTACCTGGTGCACATAATGGTTCTTGGACCTTTACTTTGATTTTATTTTTCTATTCTTCCAGACCTATCTTCTCCGTTCCTTCACTTTGCCACTACTTTACTGGAAGTGGGAGCCAGTATTCAAACTGTGTACAGCTAAGAGGGATGAGCAAGTGCCCCAGTTCATGACTGTAATTGAAGGATTATTTGAGTTTTAGAAGTTATTTGATTATCACATAACCTATTTTGGAGGAGCCATGTAGCATAAGACCTTGAGAGCTTTGTGGAAGAGTTTTGAATAAGAATATTGTCACTGGCTTGGCTAAAGCTACTCTCATCTATTCAAGCACTCAGTAAATGGGTAATTCCCCCCCCCCCGCCCCCATAATTATTTTGTTCCTAGTTTCCGGTTGTATGTATGTATTTAGTTATTTAGTTGGAAAGTGTGTGTGTGAGTGTGGGGGAGGGGAAGAGAGAATCCCAGACAGACTGCACTGTTGGAGCCTGAAGTGGGTCTTGCTCTCCCAAACCAGGAGACCCATGACGTGAGCCAAAACCAAGAATCAATTGCTTAACTGACTGAGCCACCCATATATGCCCCTATATATTTTTTTAATGTTTATTTTATTTATTTTTGAGAGCATGAGAGAGTGCACAATCAGGGGAGGGGCGGGGTGGGGGGAGAATCCCAAACAGGGATTGGGAGCCCTGATCCAGGGCTCCATCCCACAAACTGTGAGATCCTGACTTGAGATGAAACCAAGAGTTGGATGCTTAACCAGTTGAGCCACCAAGGCACCCCTCAGGTTGTTTTTAATTCCTGCTATTTAAAAACATTTTTTAAAATGTTTATTTTTGAGAGAGAGAGAGAGAGGAAAAAAGAGAAAGAAAGGATGCGAGCAGGGGAGGGGCAGAGAGAGAGAGAGAGAGAGGGACACAAAGAACCTGAAGCTGGCTTCAGGCTCTGAGCTGTCAGCACGGAGCTAGATGAGGGGCCTTAAATCCACGAACCTCGGGGTCATGACCTGAGCCAAAGTTAGACGCCTAACTTACTGAGCTACCCAGGTACCCCTAATTCCTGCTATTTTAAGGGTAATCAGATAGAGGTAAAATAATCTTTTATTGAGGAAAAAGTCTGAGACTTAGATCATGAGAACAGCCCAGATAAAAACCATAGTCATAAAGGAAACAATCCAAGCAGTGTTCTTATGTGTAAAGATGAAGTATTAACTCCTGATGAAAGTATGGTTTAGTTGGGGTGCCTGGCTTGGCCTGGTTCATAGAGCATGCTAATCTTGATCTCAGAGTTAGGAGTTCAAGCTCTGTGTTTACTGTAGAGATTACTTAAGGAAACAACAGCAGCAAAAAGTGTGGTTTAGTTACTAGATTTGTCATTATGTGCTTTTTATTTTCTGTAATAACATGGATATTTCTAGAAAACCTGTAGAAAGTTAGATTTTTGGTAGATTGAGATGTAGGAAAGTAGTATTAAAATAGTAATACTGCTATTTTAGAAAACCTCAAGAGGTAAAGATTCCAGTTGCTTGTACTTAAAATCATATTCACAAATAATCTAATGCCAGCTACACAAGCCTATAATTTCTTCCAGAGAACTTTGGAACATGTGGAATCTTTGACCAACTCAGTTCCTGTTTAAGGAAAGTATTAAACAAAAGAAAGTTGGAAATGGACTTCCTTGATTTAAAAAAAAAAAAAAAATGCACTTGATATGTTTTTGGAGAAATTTGTGACCTGTTTGTGGGCCAGAATAATTTTTGAAACAACAATGACAAGCTATTTATTAACAAGGGACATTATAAAGTATATAATGGAGAGAAAAGGCAATATTAATCTATATTAGTGACTCTATAGTCGTTCAGACTTATCTTGGCTATATTGAGTTTTAAGGGTGAATAATCATAACCACATGATAACCAGAAGATAGCAATTCAAATACAGTGCATGGTAAGAATACTGTCCATGAGTTATTTATTTTTGAGAGCACGCAAGCAAGGGAGGGAGGGGCAGACAGACACACACACACACACACACACACACACACACACACACACACACAATTTGAAGCACGCTCCAGGCTCCAAGATGTCATCACAGAGCCCAATGAGGGCTCAAACCCATGAACTGTGAGATCATGACCTGAGCTGAAGTTGGATGCTTAACCAACTGGGCTACCCTTGTGCCCCCTCTTATTTTATTTATTTATTTATTTATTTATTTATTTTAATATTTGTTTTTGAGAGAAAAACAGCATGAGTGGGTGGGGGGAGGGGCAGAGCGAGAGAAGAAAGCAGGCTCCAGGCCCTGAGCGGTCAGCACAGAGCCCAATGTGGGACTTGAACTCCAGAACCACAAGGTCGAGGTCATGACCTGGACCAAGGTCAGACACTTAATTGACTGAGCCACCCAGGTGCCCCTCCATGAGTTATTCTTTAACAACAAAGTTGAAAGATAATGTGATTTATGGGAGAAAAGGAATCCATCTGTTACATTTAAAAATCCATCTGATAACATTAAAAAGAAACAAAATCTGATCTCTTCAGGAAAACTAAGCAGCTTTCAAGCATGGGTGAAACATCACTGTTCAAGAAACCCTTACATTCCAGGAATAATAACCTCTATAAAGAGCTTTTTCGTTTAAGAAGCACTCATATATGTAAGTCTCTCAGTTTTTGCAACAAGTGTGTCAGTAGACCAACTTTACTAATGTCATGATGTGCATGAGGACCAGGGAGGTCAGATGATTTGACTGAGCTCACTGAGAGTATGGAAGTGGGACTAGATTCAAGTCTCTTACTTTTTTTTTTTTTTTTTTTTTTTAGTGTTTATTTTTGAGAGACCGCGTGTGAACCAGGGGAGGGGCAGAGAGAGGAGGAGACACAGAATTGGAAGCAGGCTCCAGGCTCTGAGCTGTCAGTACAGAGCCTGACATGAGCCTCGAACTGACAAAACAGTGGGATCATGACCTGAGCTGAAATTGGATGCTCAACTGACTGAGCCACCCAGGTGCCCCCATAAGTTTATTTTTAAGAATAATCCCTATGCCCAGTGTGGGGATTGAACTCCGGACATGGAGATCAAGAGCTGCATGCCAGGCACCCCAAATCTCTTACCTCTTAATCTGTTTTTTTTTTTTTTTTTCCTAACCATTTTAAGGATGAAATATTTCCTCTTGGAGATTTATTTTGCTGATATTGGAAGTAAGGGGAGCCACTTTTCTGTGCCTGAAATTTCTTCTTTTTAAATGTTTATTTATTGAGAGAACAAGAGTGAGCATGAGCACAAGCCGGGAAGGGGCAGAGAGAGAGAGGGGGAGAGAGAATCCCAAGCAGGCACTGTGCTGTCAGCGCACAGCCCAACATGGAGCTCAATCCCACCAACTGAGATCATGACCTGAGCTGAAGAGTTGGATGCTCAACTGACTGAGCCACTCAGGTACCCTGTGCCTGAAATTTCTGATAGAGGAGATAGGATGTGAAATTTGGATAAGGATGCATAGTATCTCAGTATATTAAACATAATTCACCAGCTTCCTGACTGAGTTTAAGGATAAATTGAGCTAGAAAGTAGAGAGAACTTTTGCTTATGTTTTATTTTAGAGAGAGTGAGAAGGGGAGGGACAGAGGGAAAGAGAATCACAAGCAGGTTCCATGCTTAGTGCAGAGCCTAACTCAGGGCTTGGGCTCACAACCCTAGGATCATGACCTGAGCAGAAATCAAGAGTTGAACTCTCAACTGACTGAGCCATGGAGGCACCCCTAGAAAGAACTTTTAAATGGAAGAAATAGAATTCCTATCTTTTGTATTTTTATATCTGGAATCTTTTTAGTTGAAAACAAAATCTAAAATGGGTTGGTGAAATTACTGGTTTGTGTAACTAAATATTTTGGGATAAGACTGTGTATCTAATAAGTTTTCAACTGCAATAATATGAAACTACTTGCTAAAATTGGCTAAAACAATTGCATAAAAAAGAGTGAGCTCCAGAGTTGGTGAACAGAGCAACTCCCCTATGTCAGGGATCTAGGTTTATTCCATCTCTTTGCTTCGCCTTTCTTGGCACTGGTTTCTTCCTCAGTAGTAAGATGGTGGTGGAAGTTCCCAGACTACCTACAGATAAGGCAGCATCCAGGGCAAGGAAAGGATGGTCTTTTACTGTATGTTTCTTAAGAGTAAAAAAATACTCTCCAGAAGATCCTTGGACATCTTCTTCCATGTCTTGTTGGCCGCGATTGGCCACATGCCTGCTCCTAAAATGCCGCTTATACTAGTTTAAATCTTATGCCTAGAATAGGGGATGTGAGTCATTTTCCTCCAAAGCACATAAGATGTATAGATACTTGAGATCTGAGTGTTGTGTGAAGAGGGGAAAAGGAAGGCACCCATGTCTTGCCTTGCCTGCAAACTTTTGGCTGCCTGGGATGCAACATTGTTCTGTAGGGGAGGAAGCACAATGAAAAAGGGTCATACCTACAGGAAATCTAATATTTGCTCTGCAGGGAAATGTGAAAAATTGAAAGAAAGGAAACAGCTTAGTAACTAGAAGTCCACTTCATGTGGGATTTCCTTTTTGGGGCTTTTCTCCTGCCCTATTACATCATCATTCTGTTTTAATGTTTTCTAACTGGTAAGTTGTTTTTTATGTTAATGGTGTTGGGATCCACTATGAACACCATTAGCAGATTCATTGTTAAAAACAGTAATAATAAAACTGTTTCTTTACTTCCCATCGTTTTGAGAAAGAAAATCAGGAAAACTGTTCACTGTGCATGTTACCTTGTCCCTCTACCCACACTATTACTGATTTTTGTCAGTGGACTAATTATACCATTGATTTCACAGAATAAAGAATAGGAACCTTTCTTAAAGGACTTTCTTTTTCCCTGTGAATAATACAGTTCTTATACTAGAGTATTTCACAAAAACTTACTAATTACAGAACTAAATATATTCTGCCCTGCCCAGGAACACAAAGGGTTAAATCAAAGGTCCACCAGTTAGCACAGCTCCCCACAGAGGAAAAGGGGAAAGGGCAGGACAGCACATGTTTCTTTGTAAGCCTTTTTTCTTTTATATCCAGTTGCCTCTTGTCCTTCTCAGTAGCTCCTTTCATATACATCTGAAATTGGTCAGAATCTTGCTGACCATGCTGGATCTTTTAGTTGTAGAACAGAGTGCTTCCAGTTCAGACACATTCTGATGTGCCTTAAAGATCCATTTAATAAGTAGTAGTTGTGCCATTCCTGAACTTCATGAGGCTTATGGATGTGAGAAGGCTTACCTTCAGTGGGAGTCAAGAATGGTATGAAACCTGGGGATCCAGGGAGAGGGTAGAAAGTGAGGACTGAAGCAAGGCTCAGGGTCTGAGGAAGTGTTGGCAACATCTGTGGCAAAATTGATAATAAAAATTAAAAAAACCTTAACTATTTTGGAATAAAACTGCTATACTGAAATGTTTTTGTGTTACATACCCAAGAAAATTAAGGGATTGGATTAGTGAGTCTGTAAGATATGTTTTAGACCTCTTTATTTTTGCACCTTGTTCAATAATTTTCTTAAGCATTCTAATGCAAGATAAATTTCCTCATTTAAAAAACTTAGCAGTTTTCAAAAATAGACTTGCCTATAATTTCATTGTGGCATACATGTCATGGCCTTGCCTTTGAGAAGACATCTTTTGATTTTAGCGTTGTAAATGGCAGGTAGTGGAGGTATTTTCAATCACTTGGAAGTTGGTGAGATGTAAACTCAGAATCTTGCTCTTGACAAATGTTGGCTTTGTGACCTTAGGCCAATTACTTTCTTTCACTAAACCTCAAATTCCTCATCTGTAATTTGGAGGGGATAAGTATTTGTAAAGTCATTGTGAGGATTTAGTGAGATAATGACCGTAAATTGTTTAATATAGAGCCTTGCCTATAGGAAATACTCCATATATATTACCCAATGTTAATGATGTAACTTCTGTCATAAATCGACTATTTCACTCAAATACCCTAATAACCAGAATGTTTTCCTGATGGAAACTGAACTATTTCTTTCTTTCTTACAGATCTTATACTGCACGTTAAACACACCTAAAGTTGATATGGAAAGACTCTTAGGATCACAGATAGGTCTTGAAGATTTTATATTTGCCCATGTGAAAGGGATCAAAAAGGAAGTAAATATAAATAAATCTGAGGATTCACTTGGTCTCACCATTACAGATAATGGTACTGGCTATGCTTTTATAAAGGTAAGTCTTAAAAAAATAACTATGTGACTTACTGGAGGGTAATATTTAAGAAAATCTACCAGGTCAAAGAAATGATCTTAATAGTCAGAACTGGCTCAGCAGGGATGGGTTGGTAAGGTTTCATTTAAACAAAATGGAGGGGGGGTTATTTCCAAATATATTTTATTTTTTTCTAATTTAATTTTTTACATATACATCCAAATTAGCATATAGTACAACAATGACTTCAGGAGAAGATTTCTTTTTTTTTTTTTTTTTTTTAATTTTTTTTTTTTTTTCAACGTTTTTTTATTTATTTTTGGGACAGAGAGAGACAGAGCATGAACGGGGGAGGGGCAGAGAGAGAGGGAGACACAGAATCGGAAACAGGCTCCAGGCTCCGAGCCATCAGCCCAGAGCCTGACGCGGGGCTCGAACTCACAGACCGCGAGATCGTGACCTGGCTGAAGTCGGACGCCCAACCGACTGCGCCACCCAGGCGCCCCTGAGAAGATTTCTTAATGCCTCTTACCCATTTAGCCTATCCCCCCTCCCACAACCCCTCCAGTAACCCTCTGTTTGTTCTCCATATTTAAGAGTCTCTTATGTTTTGTCCCCCTCCCTGTTTCTATATTCTTTTTTGCTTCCCTTCCCTTGTTGATCTGTTCTGTCTTAAAGTCCTCCTGTGAATGAAGTCATATGATTTTTGTCTTTCTGACTGACTTCGCTTAGCATAATACCCTCTAGTTCCATCCACATAGTTGCAGATAGCAAGATTTCATTCTTTTTGATTGCCATTGTATACACATACCATATCTTCTTTATCCATTCATCCATTGATGGACATTTGGGCTTTTTCCATACTTTGGCTATTGTTGATAGTGCTGCTATAAACATTGGGGTGCGTGTGTCCCTTCAAAACCGCATACCTGTATCCCTTGGATAAATGCCTAGTAATGCCATTGCTGGGTTGTAGGGTAGTTCTATTTTTAGTTTTTTGAGGAACCTCCATACTGTTTTCCAGAGTGGCTGCACCAGTTTGCATTCCCATCAGCAGTGTAAAAGAGATCCTCTTTCTCTGCATCCTCGCCAACATTTGTTGTTGCCGGAGTTGTTAATGTTAGCCATTCTGACAGGTGTGAGGTGGTCTCTCATTGTGGTTTTGATTTGTATTTCCCTGATGAGTGATGTTGAGCATTTTTTCATGTGTCTGTTGGCCATTTGGATGTCTTCTTTGGAGAAGTGTCTGTTCATGTCTTTTACTCAGTTCTTCACTAGATAATTTGTTTTTTGGGTGTGGAGTTTGATAAGTTCTTTATAGATTTTTGGATACTAACCCTTTATCTGATATGTCATTTGCAAATATGTTCTCCCATTCTGTCAGTTGCCTTTTAGTTTTGCTGATTGTTTCCTTCACTGTGTAGAAGCTTTTTATTTTGATGAGGTCCCAATAGTTCATTTTTGCTATATTAAAAAAAATTACATATATAAATTTTGAGAGAGCTCATGCAAGTGGGGTGGGACAGGGAGAAGGAGAATCCCAAGCAGGCTCCACGCTGTAGTACAGAGCCTGATGTGGGCCTTGATTCCATGAACTGTGATATCATGACCTAAGCTGAAACAAGAGTAAGATGTTCAACAGACTGAGCCATCCAGGTACCCCTCAATTTTTTTTTTTAAGTAGGCTCCATGCCCAGTGTGGAGCCCATCACTGTTTGGCTTGAACTTAAGACCAAAGACCTGAGCTGAGATCAAGTGTTGGATGTACAACCTAGTGAGCCACCTAGGTGTCCATATATATGTATGTATGTGTGTGTATGTATATATACATACATATATACATACACCTATATAATTTTAAGTAATCTCTATGCCCAATGTGGGGCTCGAACTCACGACCCAGAGACTGTGTTTCATGTTCTGCTGACTGAGCCAGCTAGGCGCTCCAACATATTTTTGACACCTTCTTACATCTTAAATAGTCTTCAGGGGTGCCTGGGTGGCTCATTGGTTAGGTGTCTGTCTCTTGATTTTTGGCTCAGGTCATGATCTCATGGTTTGTGAGTTTGAGCCCTGTGTTGGACTGTGCACTGACAGTGTGTAGCCTCCTTGGGATATTCTCTCTCTCTCTACTCCTCCCTCCCCCGTCCCCCCCAACTTATGCCACCCCAAAATAAATAAGCTTTAGAAAAGTTTGAAGAATTTTTAACTATAGAATTTATTTAAATACAAATAAAGCAATATAGAGCTGTAAAGGCAAGAGAAGGAAGTTTGAAATAGTATGAAAAACTAAGAACTGAGGTGTGGGGAAAAGAAAAGTAGACTTATCTCTTAAACAGTTCTATTAAGCAATTGTATAACAGACTTTTATTGAATGCTTATGTACTAGGCACTTGACATACATTTTCTCATTTAAGTCTCAACCATTCCATTGGTACTATGTTTCCTCTTGTTGAGGTATAACAAATTTAAAAAAAAATACTTATTTTGAGAGAGGGAGAACATACACCCACGTGAGCAGGGGAGGGGCAGAGAGAGAGAGGGAGCGAGAACATCCCAAGCAGGCTCTGCACGGTCACTGGGGAACCCAACATGGGGCTCCAATTGATGAACTGTGAGATCATGACCTGAGCCAAACTCAAGAGTCAGACACTTAACAGACTGAGCCACCCAAGCATCCCAGGGTATAACAGATTTTTAATGTTCAGCTTATTGTACTCACACCTGTTAACCATCACCCAGATCGAGGGAAACTTCATTTCCACCACTCAGAAGTCTCCCTTGTACTGTTTCCCACGCAGTATGCTTCTCCCACAAAGGTAGCCACTACTCTGACCTCTCACTACAGTTTTGCTCGTTCTTGAACCTTCTGTAAGTAGAATCCTATATTATGTACTCTGTCGTTTCTGGATTCTTCTGTTGAACATGGTGTCTGGGAGATTGACCTGTGGGTAGGTACTATTACCAACCTCTATTTTACAGATGTAGAAACAGGATAAGGGAGGTTAAGTAGCTTGCTTTAAAGTTATATAGCAGAAAAATTCAGTATTTGAATTTAAGAGCTCTGACTCCAGAGCTGGCATTCCCATCCACTTCACTAAGAATTAGTTACAAACTTCATGCAACAGAGTATGTTTCAGGTTTTTATTTTGTCCAAATCTTTTCTTTGCTGATGCACTGTCATTTAAAACAAGTCTTAGGTAAGCAACCTCCTTAACTGTAAATAGTACTTTATTTAACTCCCCACTTGATAGAATGGCTATTTTTAGCTCTGCTAAAAGATAGGACTGTGTTGAAGGTTGAGTGGGTGATCAAATGGAAAATCGTGAGTTGGGAAAGTCATGTGGGATTATCTGGGGGAAGCTCAGGACATGAGGCACATGCAGCAATGCCTTTCTAATGTCAGCAGGAAGGGCTTAGAAGTTTTGCAAACATACGTGGATTTTTTAGATCTTAACCTCTGTTCAGAGTTTGTGTTCTTTTTTTCTTGAATGTCTCCTTGAACATGTGCCTGCGTCAGTACGAGTCACTAGCCCTGGGGAGGCAGAACATGATGGCAAGGAGAAAGTGGAGCATACAGCAAACTGCTGATGTAGAATTCAACTTAAAAGAGAAATGAATACGATTAATAGGACTTCTTACAAACTGGGGTGGGGGTAATTTCAAATTCACTGTAAGATTGTAAGAATACAGAAGACTTCCATAATACCCTTTACCCATTTCTCCAATTTTTACCACTTGTCACGTTTGCTTTTTTGGTCTAATTCACACATGTGTATGTGTATATGTATACATATGTACAAATATAATTTTCAGAACCATTTGAAAAAGTGGAATGCATATATTCCCATTTAGCCTCTAGTATTTCAGAACGTAGTTATTAAGCACAGGGTTTTTTTTCCTGTATAGCTAGACAGTGCAATTGTGAAATTCAGAAAATCTAATATTGATAAAATAATTTTTTTTTTCAACGTTTTTTTTTTTATTTTTTTATTTTTTTATTTTTTGGGGACAGAGAGAGACAGAGCATGAACGGGGGAGGGGCAGAGAGAGAGGGAGACACAGAATCGGAAACAGGCTCCAGGCTCCGAGCCATCAGCCCAGAGCCTGACGCGGGGCTCGAACTCACAGACCACGAGATCGTGACCTGGCTGAAGTCGGACGCTTAACCGACTGTGCCACCCAGGCGCCCCTCTGCCGGAATCTTTCAGCTGGCTTGTGTATCCTTTGACATGTCTCTGATCATTTATTAAGCAGTTCTTCTTCTCTGGCACAACAAGATGTTCTAGGTTCATCTTTTGTCTTTTCCCAAGCCTGGAATCAACCATTTTTTCATGGGGCTCTGGTTTTGCTTTTGGTGAGGATGGATATTTCAAAGTCAAGATCTGGATGCTAGTTAGACTCCTTGGTCTAACTGGAGTGTCCTTGTTTCTGGGTCTTTTCAGTGATGGGGTTAGAAAACCTATTTTAGAAGTAAATGGACTCAAAATTATGCCTCAAATTTTAATCCTGCCCCATAGGTTTTTTTTTTTCCTTTCCTTCCCCCATTAAAAAAAAAAAAAATATATATATATAATATATATATACTTTATATATATATAATATATATATATTTTATATATATAATATATATATATATAAATAATTTTTTTTTTTTAAGTTGATTATGAGAGAGAGCATGAGTGGGGAAGGAGCAGAGACGGGGAGAGAGAATCCCAAGCAGGCTCTGCACTGTCAGTGTAGAGCCTGATGTGGGGTGCAAACCCACAAACCAGAAGATCATGATCTGAAACCAAGAGTTGATGTTCAACTGACTGAGTTGCCTGGGTGCCCCTATTAAAATACTTTTTATTTAAAAAAATTTTTTTTTTCAACGTTTTTTATTTATTTTTGGGACAGAGAGAGACAGAGCATGAACGGGGGAGGGGCAGAGAGAGAGGGAGATACAGAATCGGAAACAGGCTCCAGGCTCTGAGCCATCAGCCCAGAGCCCGACGCGGGGCTCGAACTCACGGACCACGAGATCGTGACCTGGCTAAAGTCGGACGCTTAACCGACTGCACCACCCAGGGGCCCCTAAAATACTTTTTAAAATAAAATATTTACTCATTTGCTTAGTCCTACAATATATGCAAAATAGTTTCAGGATTGCTATATCCATATTATGAAGAACCTATTAAGAGTTCAAGATTGGTATGCATGTACACACATGTACATACACAAAGTATTCTATTCAGGTTACTTGGAATGGGTTTTTTCCTGTCCCTTTCCCCATTAGGTGATGGTTATTCATTTGAAATACTATTGAATCCACTTCTCTTTGAATTGAGTTTTCTCCGCATCATGTTCTAATTTTTTCTGAAAAAATAAAATATTAAAATGATTCAAAAGTATATTAAAAGACGTTCAGGGATCTGTCACTTTCTCCTGGCCCTCTATCCCATTACTCATTTCTCCCACTCCTTATAAGTAATCATTTTCATTAATTTCTGGCTCACCCTTTCAATGTTTATTTTTGCTAAGATAAGTAGGAGAAAAAAATGAAACATTCCAAGAGTTTGTATGTCATTCTTGTGCAGGGACTGTGTTAATCTTTTCTATATAGTTCCAATTTTAGTATATATGCTAAAGTGAGTACTTGATATCCTTTCAGTAGTGGCTAGAAGTCCAAGTAGGTTAGAGTAGGACAGTGTGGTATAGATTGACAAGGGTAAGGAAGAAGGATTCCATGATCAGGGAGTGGTGATATATAGGAGCATGGACTTTAGAACTACACATGCCTGCTTTCAGTCTTAGTCCAACCACTTATTTACTTGGACAAATGATCTTTGATAAGTCATTAAGCTCCTCTGATCCTTCTCTCAAAAGGGAATATTAACACCTATTTCACAGGATTGTTGCAGGTATAAAGGAATGATCTATAAAAATCTGATACTGCTATTAAGTTATCAATTAGGAGTACTAACAAATCATCACATAATTAGATGAGCAGAGAACTGTATTTAATAGTACTACGTAGCTCTACATTTACACGGACTAAGAAGTTCACAGAGGTAAATGCCTGCCTTGAGAAACCATTCTCAGCCTAACTTTACACTTCAAGGAACTAGAAAAAGAACTAAATGAAACCCCAAGTTAGTAGATGGAAGGAAATAACAAATATTAGAGCAGAAATAGAGACTAAAAAGACAATGAAACAAAGAGCTGGTTCTTTGAAAAATAATTGACAGACCTTTAGCTAGACTCACAAAAAAGGACTCAAAATCAAATGAGAGATGTTACAGTGGAGCCATAGAAATGTAGAGGATAGTAAGAGACTGCTATGAACTATCCTATCTAACAAATTGGACAACGTAAGAAATGAGTAAATTCCTAGAAACCTACAACCTACCAAGACTGACGAAATAAAAAATCTGAACAGATGGATTCAGTCTCCTTGCTAGTCATCAAAAACTTCCCAACAAAAGCCCAGGACCAGATGGCTCCACTGGTGGATTCTACCAAGCCTTCAAAGAGAATAATTAATCCCAGTCCTTTTTAAACTCTTCCAAAAATTAGAGTGAACTCCTCCAAACTCCTTTTATGAAGCCAGAATTACCCTGATAGAAAAACCAGACAAGAATGCCCCAAGAAAAAGGCCAGTATTCCTAATAACATAAATACAAAAATCCTTAATATTAGCAAATCAAATTCAATATGTTAAAGGGATCATACATCATGGTCAAGTGGTATTTATTTCAGGGGTGATTAAACATGCATAAATCAGTGTGATATACCACATTAACAAAAGGATATAAACATTTTTTATCTCAATGGTTGAAGAAAAAACATTTGAAAGAATTCAAATGGTAAAAAAAAAAAAAAACTCAACAAAGTGGTATAGAGGGAACATACCTCAACATCATAAAGGTCCTGTAGGACAAGCTCACAGCTAACATCATCCTTAAAGGAAAAACTTTCAGTTTTTCTCCACAAAGATCAGGAACAAGGCAAGCATGCTCTCTCTTGCCACTTCTATTCAACACAATATTGGAAGTTCTAGCCAGAGCAGTTAGGCCAGTAAAAGAAATAAAAGGCATCCAAATTGGAGAGGAAAAAGTAAATGGTCACTGCTTGAAGATGATATAGAAAACCTTAAAGACTTTATCCAGAAAACTGTTAGAAGTACTACAGTAAAGTTGCAGGATACAAAATTAATACACAAAAATCTTGCACTTTTTTTTTTTTTTAATTTATTTTTGGGACAGAGAGAGACAGAGCATGAACGGGGGAGGGGCAGAGAGAGAGGGAGACACAGAATCGGAAACAGGCTCCAGGCTCTGAGCCATCAGCCCAGAGCCCGACGCGGGGCTCGAACTCACAGACCGCGAGATCGTGACCTGGCTGAAGTCGGACGCTTAACCGACTGCGCCACCCAGGCGCCCCTAAATCTTGCACTTTTATATGTGAATAATCTATCAGAAGAATCCATTCCATTTATAATTGTATCAAAAAGAATAAAATACCTGTGAGCAAATTTAACCAAGGGGAAAGACCAATAATTGAAAACTATAGGATGTAAGAAAGATACAAATGAAAAGCTATTTCATGTTCATGCCTTGGAAGAATTAATGTTGTTAAATGCTAACCAAAGCAATATTACAGAGTCAGTGTGATCCCTGTCAAAATTCCAATGGCACTTTTCACAGAAATACAATAGTGCTAAAATTCATATGAACTGTAGAAGACCTGGAATAGCTGAAGCAAGGTTGAGAAAGAACAAAGCTGGAGGCATCACACTCCCTGATTTCAAACTATATTACAAAGCTCTGGTAATTTAAAAAGTGTGGTATTGGCATAGAAACACTGATCACTATGGCAGAATACAGAGCCCAGAAATAAACTTTTGTGTATATAGTCAATTTATAATAAAGGAGCCAAGAATCTACAGTGGAGAAGGGATTCTCTTCAATAAATGGTGCTGGGAAAATTGGATAGCCATCTGCAAAAGAATGAAATTGGATCATTATCTCACATCATACACAAAAATTAATTCAGGATGGGCTAAAGACTTGAATTAAAACATGAAACCGCAGAACTCCTACAAGAAAACGTGGGGAGTAAGCTCTTTGACATAGGTTTTTGGTGATGATTTTTGAATCTGAAAACAAGCAAAAGCAAACAAGTTGGACTATATCAAACTAAAAAAAGTCTAATAAAAAATGGGCAAAAAAGCTGAATAGACATTTTTCCAAAGAAGACCTAGATGACTACCAGATACATGAAAAGATTTTTTTTTTTAATTTTTTTAATGTTTTTATTTATTTTTGAGACAGAGAGAGACGGAGCATGAGCAGGGGAGGGGGAGAGAGAGAGGGAGACACAGAATCCGAAGCAGGCTCCAGGCTCTGAGCTGTCAGCACAGAGCCCGACGCGGGGCTCGAACTCACAGACCGTGAGATCATGACCTGAGCCGAAGTCGGACACTCAACCGACTGAGCCACCCAGGCGCCCCAAGATTTTTTTTTTTTGAAGTTTGTTTTGGGAGACTGCACGCATGAGTGGGGGAGGGACAAACAGGTAGGGGAGGGAGAATCCCAAGCCAACTCTGCACTGCCAGCATGGAGCCTGGAGGGGTGCTTGAACCCACGAACTGCAAGATCATGAACTGAAACCAAGAGTTGGACGCTTAACCGACTGAGCCACACAGGTGCCCCCATGAAAAGATGTTCTAGGTTATTAATCATCAGGGAAATGCAAGTCAAAACCACAATGAGCTACCACCTCCACCTGTTAGAATGGCTATTACCAAAAAGACTAAAAATAACAAATGTTGATGAGGATGGGACGTTAAGGGAACCCTTGTAATACTGTTGATAGGAATGTAGCATGCAGTCACTATAGAAAACAATATGGAGTTTTCTTTAAAAAATTAAAAAACTACCATACAATTCAGCAATTCCACTTCTGGTATTTATCTGAAGAAAATGAAAACACTAATTTGGAAAGATAAATACACCATGCCTTTGTGTATGGTGTTCATTGCAGCTTTACAGTAGTCAAGATACAGAAGCAACCTAAGTGTCCATCAGTTGATAAATGGATAAAGATGTATGTATATATACACACAATGGAGCATTAGTATTAGCTGTATAAAAGAATTAAATCTTCCCAGTTTTGGCGGTATAGATGGACCTCAAGGGCATTATGGTAAGTGAAATGTCAGACCTATGCTGTAGGATCTATGTTGAATCTAAAACATTTATGTGATTTCTTAAATTTGAATTAAAGTATGGTGTGGTTTTCACAGGTAAAACTTCTTGGGTAAAAGACAACAGACTTAAATATTTGTGATTTTAGCATCCAAGCCTAGATTTCCCAGAACCAGAGCATATAAATAACCTTATCAGAAAATTCAGAGTATACTTAAAACTAGAAATTCCCAGAATGGTTTAGGACTGGTTGGCAAACACTTATACAGAGGGACAGATGCTAAATATTCTAGGCTTTGTCATAATTTAGGGTCATGCAGTCTGTGGGTGCAACGTCTGTTTGAAGCCCAGTTCTTTTTGTTGTGTTCTTTTCATCAGTAATCGTTGTACCTTGGTATCCTCATTTGTTAATGGAATGAGGCTTGTTGTGAGGACTAAGTGAAATAACTGTTTATAATTAAGAATGTTACATTATCATGAGCATAGTCTGAGGACAGTGTTAGGATCAGCAGCACAGATCTCAAACTTGCTGACCATGGCAGCAGGGCGTGCAGCTCAAACAACCTTGAATGTGATACCTAAGATTTTGAGGAGGGTGGGATGCTGCCCTAGAGTTCTGGTGTCTGTGATTAGCAGGTTTTATAAGTATATGCGATGAAAAAATGGAGAATAATAATTCTCTGAGGTGGCTAGGATCCTCTGAGTTTAATAATGCTGTAAATCCTATCTTTTAAAAATTTGTCTTCTCTGCTTTTTTGCAGTATCAAGATGAGATAAAACCAGATTAGACAAAGTTTTAAGTGTTACAGAGGATATTAAGTGACTCACTAAATATAAGCATGGCATTAATATCTTTTTTCCATCCTTTGTGTTCGAGTAGCATTTTTAGCAAGATTATTAATCTCTGTCATGTTATAATATGATTATCAAAGCATATATTCCAGAAACTTGTCTCAATCACTACCTCATTCTTTATTTTATGAACTTAAGAGGCTAAAGCTTAGGTAACCCACAACGTCTATAATCTGTGTCTTCCACTTCTGTATTCACCTTATGGTGTTCAGGTTTCTTACACTGATTTTCCTGTCTCTTCATCCCAGATCCTTATCTGCTACTTCTGATTATTTACCTGTGCTTTGATGTTTTTCTTGCCCACCTGGATTCTCGCCTTGCTACTTGGACTTCTGGTAACTGCCTTTCCTCCTTCTGTCTAGACACTCTTCTAGTGACTTCTGTGACTACTCCTAGGCCCAAGACAGTGTAGATTTTTGTTCCTCTGACCTTTAATTTATTAAGATTTATACATGTCTGTAAAGTTTTTCATTTAGTTAATTTTATATACTACGTATTAATAAAACTGTGACAAGTCTTAACATGTGATAGGACACTGAAATTTGTGTGTTGTTCAAAGGAAAAAAAATAGGTTCAGAAGGTATGAAGAGATAGATGAGAGTAAAATTTAAGAAGGCAATATTTATGTATAGATTTTCACACTCTCTAATGGCTTAAGAATGGGTAGATAACAGGATATTTAATAGTTTTTTTTTGTTTCTTTAGACTCTAGTCTTCTTAAAAATCTTGTTTATTTTTCTGTGACCTTTTAGAAATTCCAGTTGTACTTAGTGGTTGCTGTGGTTACTCTTCTGTTAACTTGTAATGTTAATATGGACCCCTAATAAAACAGTGTCAGATTATAAATTTCTCATTTATTTTATAATTGACTATTCGTAATGATAATGAGCTCTGAATTGGTATTATTTCACTTGCATAAAGCATATTAATAGTTACTATTATAATGAACATAGCATTGTTCTTAAAATTTGGGGGTGAAATAGAAGCCTATTGTGAATTTTGGTATATAGTAATAAAACTTAAAAATGCCCAACCTTCCCAGGTTACCCTTTTACAATTTTCTTTTTTCTAATGATAATTATAGAGATGCTGGGGTACATGAGTTTTGCTCTTAACTCTTAGATGCAATGATCATACTGTGGATTCAGAAGAAGTTATTACTCCACTTGGTAAGAGTAGGGAATGCATATGATTTTTTTTTTAAATATGAAATTTATTGCCAAATTGGTTTCCATACAACACCCAGTGCTCATCCCAACAGGTGCCCTCCTCAATGCCCATCCCCCCATCAACCCTCCCTCCCACCCCCCATCAACCCTCAGTTTATTTTCAGTCTTTGAGTCTCTTATGGTTTGCCTCCCTCCCTAACTTTTTTTCCCCCTCCCCCTCCCCCATGGTCTTCTGTCAAGTTTCTCAGGATCCACATAAGAGTGAAAACATATGGTATCTGTCTTTCTCTGTATGACTTATTTCACTTAGCATAACAGTCTCCAGTTCCATCCATGTTGCTACAAAAGGCCATATTTCATTCTTTCTCCTTGCCAAGTAGTATCCCATTGTATGTATAAACCACATCTTCTTTATCCATTCATCAGTGGATGGACATTTAGGCTCTTTCCATAATTTGGCTATTGTTGAAAGTGCTGCTATAAACATTGGGGTACAAGTGCCCCTATGCATCAGCACTCCTGTATCCCTTGGGTAAATTCCTAGCAGTGCTACTGCTGGGTCATAGGGTAGATCTATTTTTAATTTTTTGAGGAACCTCCACACTGTTTTCCGGGGTGGCTGTACCAGTTTGTATTCCCACCAACGGTGCAAGAGGGTTCCTGTTTCTCCACATCCTCTCCAGCATCTATAGTCTCCTGACTTGTTCATTTTGGCCACTCTGACTGGCGTGAGGTGATATCTGAGTGTGGTTTTGATTTGTATTTCCCTGATGAGGAGTGACATGAGCATCTTTCCATGTGCCTGTTGGCCATCTGGATGTCTTCTTTAGAGAAGTGTCTATTCATGTTTTCTGCCCATTTCTTCACTGGATTATTTGTTTTTCGGGTGTGGAGTTTAGGGAGTTCTTTATAGATTTTGGATACTAGCCCTTTGTCCGATATGTCATTTGCAAATATCTTTTCCCATTCCGTTGGTTGCCTTTTACTTTTGTTGATTGTTTCCTTTGCAGTGCAAAGATAAAAAGCTTCATGAGGTCCCAATAGTTCATTTTTGCTTTTAATTCCCTTGCGTTTGGAGATGTGTCAAGTAAGAAATCGCTGAGGCTGAGGTCAGAGAGGTTTTTTCCTGCTTTCTTCTCTAGGATTTTGATGGTTTCGTGTCTCACATTCAGGTCCTTCATCCATTTTGAGTTTATTTTTGTGAATGGTGTAAGAAAGTGGTCTAGTTTCATTCTTCTGCATGTTTCTGTCCAGTTCTCCCAGCACTATTTGTTAGAGACTGTCTTTTTTCCATTGGATATTCTTTCTTGCTTTGTCAGAGATTAGTTAGCCATACTTTTGTGGGTCCAATTCTGGAGTCTCTATTCCATTGGTCTATGTGTCTGTTCTTGTGCCAATACCAAGCTGTGTTGATGATCACAGCTTTGTTGTAGAGGCTAAAGTCTGGGATTGTGATGCCTCCCGCTTTGGTCTTCTTTTTCAATATTACTTTGGCTATTTAGGGTCTTTTGTGGTTCCATACAAATTTTAGGGTTGCTTGCTCTAGCTTCGGGAAGATTGCTGGTGCAATTTTGATTGGGATTGCATTGAATGTGTAGATGGCTTTGGGTAGTATTGACATTTTAACAATATTATTTCAATCTATGAGCACAGAATTTTTCCATTTCTTTGTATCTTCTTCAATTTCCTTCATAAGCTTTCTATAGTTTTCAGCATACAGATCTTTTACATCTTTGGTTAGGTTTATTCCTAGGTATTTTATGATTCTTGGTGCAATTGTGAATGGGATCAGTTTGTTTGTCTTTTGGTTGCTTCATTATTAGTGTATAAGAATGCAACTGGTTTCTGTACGTTAATTTTGTATCCTGTGACTTTGCTGAATTAATGTGTCAGTTCTAGCAGACTTTTGGTGGAGTCTATCAGGTTTTCCATGTAGAGTATCATGGCATCTGCAAAAAGTGAAAGCTTGACTTCATATTTGCCAATTTTGATGCCTTTGATTTCCTTTTGTTGTCTGCTGATGCTAGCACTTCCAACACTATGCTAAACAACAGTGGTGAGAGTGGACATCCCTGTAGTGTTCCTGATCTCGGGGAAAGCTCTCAGTTTTTCCCCATTGAGGATGATATTAGCTGTGGGCTTTTCATAAATGGCTTTTATGATGTTTAAGTATTTTCCTTCTATCTCGACTTTCTCAAGGGTTTTTATTAAGAAAGGATGCTGAATTTTGTCAAATGCTTTTTCTGCATCGATTGACAGGACCATATGGTTCTTATCTTTTCTTTTATTAATGTGATGTATCACATTGATTTGTGAATGTTGAACCAGACCTGCAGCCCAGGAATGAATCCCACTTGATCATGGTGAATAATTCTTTTTATATGCTGTTGAATTCGATTTGCTAGTATCTTGTTGAGAATTTTTACATCCATATTCATCAGGGATACTGGCCTATAGTTCTCTTTTTTTGCTGGGTGTCTGGTTTGGGAATCAAAGTAATGCTGGCTTCATAGAATGAGTCTGGAAGTTTTCCTTCCCTTCCTATTTTTTGGAACAGATCTTTCCAAGCTTCAATTTTTCAGTCTATGGTCTGAGGCTCTGCTAAAGGTTGTTGAAATTAAATGAGATGGCAAATGTAAAGTGCTTAGTTTAGAGCTCAGCATATGTAACAACACTTACTATAGAAGCAGGAGAGTAACACCTTAATGATTCTTAGGGGAGTAACCCAGAGGATTTGAGGAGAAGTTTCTTGGAGGAGGTATGATGACTGATGGAGCAGAATTCTGAATGAGGTATGGTGGTTGTCCTTTGTTGCCTGGTCTTTATCTTTAACTGAGCATTAAGCTGCATTGTGAATATGTCAATACGTATAATGTCTCAGGGGCATAAAAAGCAATGTTATACAGTTCCATTTTGTATTAAGTGTTATCCTTAATTTTCTTTCAGAGAATTAAAGATGGTAGCCTAATTGACTCCATTAAAACCATCTGTGTGGGGGATCATATTGAATCCATAAATGGAGAAGATATCATTGGGTGGCGTCACTATGATGTTGCTAAAAAGTTAAAGGAATTAAAAAAAGATGAACCCTTTACCTTGAAGTTAATAGAACCTAAGAAGGCATTTGGTAAGTTTGGGTGTGTGTATGTGTGTGAAGTGTTCCCTTCCCTGGCTTGTCTTTCTAAGGGTAGTGAGCACTGAGATGTGGTGCCATGTAATTTAGTATATCCATTAAGGATATAGAGAATGAGAGCACTACTTATAAGGGAAACAACTATTCAAGGAGAAAGAATTGCCTAAAAGGACATTTTCTGAAAGACCTTTGGAGTTACAAAGTCTGATGTCGAGTGACTTTGTGGCTGTTCCAGACTGTAAGAACGGCACATTGTAATACATTCATCTTGCTGAGGAGTAAAATTTTTGACTGGGCTCTCTAAGCCATAACTATTGTCCGTGGACCTTAACAGCAAAAACTTTTAGTTACACACAGAATTGGTATTTAAATAGTTATCTAGTCTATTTTAAAGACTTCCTTCAATACTTTTTCACCATTAGCATTTTGAATTTGGCAGCATGGGATGGTATGAAATTACTTCCACTTTGGTGTGACATCTGTACTTGCTTGGTTTTAGCCATGGCAGCTGTGTTCCAACTGTTCAAACCCCTAGGGCTATCTCATCTACAGGAAAATGTGCCAGCTTCTCCTGACTATCCAGCACTATTTTAATAAGCCAAATGACGGCCTCTGGTGTTCATCAGTGTTGAAATATCTTTAGCAGAATCATTCTAGGCTGCCCTTACTCATCCATGACCCCACCCAACTTCTGTTTTTCCCTTTGCTCACAGAACATAAATATTCCTTATAGTTTGCGTCTAATGGATATTTTCTCAGGGCAGTAAATAAAAATGATGGGAGAATGCAGTGGGTCTGGGGAATTACATTTCCCCTCCCTTAACAAGTAAGCGACAGATACTATCCATATGGAAGTGGAAATTCTTCTCTGCTTCCTAGCGATTCTGTGCCATTTAATAGAAATACGGTGTAGGTTATATTACTTGTGGGAGCGGGGTTACATAGATGTAAGAAAAGAATGTCTTGCACTGAGCAATGTACAGAATTAGTGAACCACTATATTGTATACCTGAAACTAATATAACACTGTATGTTAACTATACTGGAATTAAAATAACTTAAACAAACAAACATTGGGGGTGGGGGGAAAGAATCCCTTATTCCAGTGCTGCTCCTGGAAGGACCATCCTAGGAGACCATGCTATCGATACTGTGATTCTGTGTGGTGTGCAACCAAGCTTCTGAGTACACTTGTCACAGAGGAAGGCGGGCACACTCAGGTTTCTGTCCACCTCCTTGTGAACTGGCTTTGTTTGCTACCCAGTTCCCCAGATCATAACCTATAAACTGATTGGATATAAGCAGTTTGATTTTAGACTTTTCATAAATCAGTTCTTCTCTTAGTACAACTCAAGGAATATAATTTTTTCCTACATTTGTCTCTAGCACATAATCTGTTTTTCAGAATTAATCTCTATTTTTACCTATTGTCTGCATTGAAATCTTGTGGTCCCTGTATCTTTGTAGAAAGTTGCTGATATACATTAACTTGGATGCTTGGTTGATATTAGTCTTGGATGTTACAGAGGTCATTGTATTTAGCTATTATTGCTCCATGATTAGATTTTTTCCCTTTCAATACCAGAGACACATGTATAGATGGATAAACCCCCACACTGCCTTATGTGCTAGCTACTATTGAACATGCTCTCTATTGCTCCTATGAATTCCATGTACACATTTGAGGACACTGGGTAGGATTTTCCTAGCGGGGGTATATTATTTCTGTATCCCAAATTCTGGTGGTGCTGTGGTTAGGACATGTGGTTAGGACATGTAGAAATTGATTTTGGAGTAATGATAGGTTTTATTTTCCAAAGTTACTGTGGCAGCTTAACTCTACTTAAATCTGCTGATCAATATGCATTATCTCCTCTGGGTTGGTACTTGACTTTGGGCCATAGCCTGGGGGTTTTTCTCTGAGAAATAGGCCTTGCTACTCTGTCCTTCAGCCTTTAATTTTGCTGCTTTTGCCTCTGCGATAAAGGCAGTAGTAGTTGTTTCTTTTCTTTGACTTCATCCCAGTGCTTGGTGCTTTTCCCAGAAGGGAGTATACATCAAGAGGTACTTAGGGGATCTAGCTTCCCCCAGTTCTCTTGGTTCTGATCTTATTTTTTGCTGTTTCCTTCTATCCTGGATCTTATAGCATTGTCATTGATGGATTGATTCAGATTCATTGTCCTTCATGATTATCTGACTTTGTTGTCTTGGATTCCCACAGAAGAAAAGGCCACTGTAGGTGAGGCAGAACGTTCTCATCTCTGTGATCAGATAGGCTGCCTAGGCTGAAGTGAAGTCATTTCTAGGATTATACTGAAAGCTGTCGAAATAGCCATACACTCTAGTATTTTGATGTTTGCCTACCAACTTCCCTAAAGATTTATCCTGGGGAGGCATGTGGACTGGGTTCCAGAATGCAAGGAGGAAGAGTGCAGTTGGCTGCTTTGCAATGGTGTAATAAAGATGATGAATGCAACTTTCAGACATGGATGGGGGAATCCTTACACCTGCTCCCATTTTCATAGGTCCACCACATCCCACTTATGGGGGCCATTATATGTGCCAAGATTCTTTGAGAGCTACAGAATAAACACTTCCTAGTTTATTGAAAACCCATTTTGTTTGTTTTTTTTAGAAGACTATCAGGTCTCAGAAACAGGCTGTGTCAGTCAAGCCTTGGGAAGGTCGGGAGCTAAGGCCATTTCAGGGATGTTTGAACCAGGTACCTTTCATGGCACTGAATTAACTCCCTTTAGGTATTTCCTATCTTCATGTTTATCCACTGAGGATTCAGATTCCTCAGAGAGGGAGGGACACTGATTAAGTCATGTTCCATCTTGATAGTGAGGAAGGCAGTCTTACATGATCAGTAGGCTCACTAAAATCATGCAGGACAGGAGGGAGAGGTTTCCTTTTGGGTAGGAAAAAGTAGCAGATGTTCATTTTGCCATTTCTCCTAAGTTATTACCTTGTTTAGTGGAGTGTGTTGGTTTTCTCTTGACTTTGAATCTGACCGTGCCCATGCATGATACTATGAGGCTGGGTGTGTAGAATGGATATGGAGGGGGGTGCCTGGGTGGCTCAGTCTGTAAAGCATTTGACTCTTGATCTCAGCTCAGATCTCAATCTCAGGGTCGTGAATTCAGGCCCTGTGTTGGCTCCAGGCTGGGCGTGAAGCCTACTTAAAAAAAAGAATGGATGTGGAGGGAGGCAGGATATTGTCAATTGGCTTTGCATGTCTAGTCTTAAGGATTTTTTTTTTTTTTTTTTTTTTTTTTAATTTTAAGTAATCTTTACACCCAGCATGAGGCTTGCTCAAATTTAACACCCTGAGATCAGGACTCTCATGCTCTACCAACTGAGCCAGACAGGCACCCTGCATCAAGCTTTCTTTTAGGGAAAGGGTGAAAGCGACATTCTTAGTGCTGGTCACCAGATTTGGAAAGGACAACAATCCAGATTTGGACTATACTTCTGAGAAGATCTTTCATTTATCTCCCACAGATAACTTAAGAATCTGCTGTGTTCTGGGAACTCCATTAGGCACAGTGGATACTAAGAAAGAAGGCTATAATTCTTACCTTTTGAGGAGTTCACAGTTTAGCAAGAGGCTGTTATTCAGTGAATTTTGCCCCCTAAAATTCATGTGTTGAAATCCTAATCTCCACTACCTCAAAATGTAACTGTATTTTGAGATAAGGTCTTTAAGGAGGTAATTAAATTAAAATGAGATCATTAGGGTGAGCCCTGATCCAATATGACTGGTATAAGAAGAGGAAATTTGGACATAAATACACATAGTGAGAGAATACCATGTGACCATGAAGATCTCTACGAGTCAAGAAGAGTGGTCTTAGAAGAAAGCAACCTTGGTGTTGGCTTGATCTCGGACTTTTCTAGAACTGAGAAAATGATTTCTTATGTTTAAGATAGGTGGTCTTTTGTACTTGCCCTAGGAAACTAACATAGAAGCCAATAGGCTTAAAAAAAAAAAATCACAGTGCAAATTCTTTGACTATAGCAGTATGGGCTCCCTAGTAATCTAGAAGGTACAGGTTGGGTATCTTAGCTGTCCTTTGGCCTTGGGTATATGGCAAGAACATCCTGATGTTTTCATTCAATAGATGTTTGATCATTTAGTACATGTTGGTCTTAGGATATTAATCGCTGATATAGTTTCTTGAGAGTCCACTGTATTCCATCACGATATTACCTGCTTGGTCTGTCTGTGAATAAGATCTAATTCTTACCTTTAAGAAGCTCAGATCTAGTGGGAAGAGATGGATATGAAAAGAAAGAAATCCAATAGAGTGTTAGAGGTGCTAACATGTATTGGAGGCATAAAAGTGGGAGACATCAGGTCTACCTAAGAGTTGAGGAAAAGCTTTCTGGAGAAAGGATTTGAGCTGAATCTTAAAAGAGGTGTGCTCAGTAAACAAATTAGGATAGGTTGTCCCAGGGAGTGAGAATACAATAAGGGTGCGGAGGCATGGGGCAGTATCCTATGTTTGGGAATAAGCATGTATGTCAGTGTGATTCCAATAGAGGTTATAGGTGGTTGTGTGGCAAGAGACAAAGCTCAAGGGTCAGTAGAGACCAAATAATCAAGACCCTTATATGTGAAGATAAAGAGTGGGCAATGAAGGGGCTTAAGCAGGAGAGTGACATGATGAGACTTGGCTTTTAGACAGTTTGGAGACTGTGTCAAAGCGGGGGGTGGTTTATGAGATAGTGGTCAACGAAATCCATGAAGATTCTATTGTGTAGGTTGCAGAGAGAGAAGGTGAAATCCTGAATTAAGGTAGTACCGGTAGGTATGGAGATGAGAAATGGTTCCGAGGAATAGACAGTGGCGTGCTGGAGCCATTTGTGCACATCTCTCCCAAACTCCACATTTAGTGACATCATTTACATCACAGACATAGAAAAGTGCTGCAAATCAGGACTTTTTTTTTTTTTTTTTTTTTTTTTTTTTAAGCTTGGAGAGCTGATGGTTAAACATTTATCTGTGTACTAGTGAATATTAAGGTAGAATTGGCAACTCATTGTAGAGGTAAAAGATATTGCAAATGATGACCCACAGATGTGGCTTGGGTGAGGGATTGTAGTGCCATTCTTTAAGATGAGGAAAACTGGAAGAGAAACAGATTTGGGTGAGAAGATAGGGAAGAGAGACTGTACTTACAGTATAATTTTGGGCCTGAGGAATTTGAAACTTGTGGGAAAATTTAGTTGGCAATGTGTAAGAGGTAGACAGGTGTTGAGAACTGGAGCCTCGGGGATGGGATTTAGGAGTAATTTCAAGCTGTGGAAATCCCATCACTCAGAGTAGTAAGAGAAAAAGATCAAACCTAGAGCTGTGGGGGAAGCCCAGCCTTTCCGGAGTAGAGAGAGGAGGGGCCAGCACAGTGAGGAATGGCCAGACTTGGAGGAGACAGCTTTTGGATGCCCTTTCCCTAAGCACTCAAGAGCCCAGTACTTGTCCCAAGAGCAGATGCTCCACTGCAGCTTTTCCTGAGTTGGCGGTGGGGCTCTGAGGGGGAGCTAAAGGCTATTTTAAGACACACCCTCAGATTCTCCTGTGTTGATCAGAGTTTAAATCACTGTTCATCCAGTGGATCTCAACCAGTATGTTTAAAATACCAAGTAGGGGCACCTGGGTGGCTCAGTCTGTTAAGCGTCGGACTTCCACTCAGGTCATGATCTCAGGGTTTGTGAGTTTGAGTCCTGAATTGGGTTCTCTGCTGTTAGAGTAGAGCCTGCTTTGGATTCTCTGTCCTCTTCCATTTGCCACTCCCCTGCTCATTTTCTATCTTGGTCTGTCTCTTTCAAAAATAAACATTACAAAAAAACCCCAAAACACAAAGTAGAATAGAATCGGAAACTTCATAGTCCTTTGTGCCTAGTAAGGGTAGGTTACACTGTACGTGTCAGTTACGTTTTGTATATTTGTGTTTCAATTATGTATATATTTGTAATTGTGTTATGTGTATTTGTCACTGTGGGTCATAGCAAAAAAGTGATAAAAATGGAAGCCACTGGTTTAAATGATTCCCTTGTTAAAAATTTGTAGCTTGAGAAATCTTTCCCATACCTAACATGGTTTCTCCTGGTCAGCTGCTTTCTGATCCAAATTTTTCTCCTTCTAGCCATGAGTTGATGGCAGCCTTCCCAGTCCTTATCAAGTATCGGGTGGAATGTCTCTAGTGATATTTTTTTTAGGGCATGGCTCACTTCCTTTCCCTTTTTGCCAATGAAAAGGAACATGTCTCCACAATGAGCTCAACACTGCAGGGTTTGCCCTGTAAACCTAGACTTTCCCAAGGCTGTGAAAACCCACTCTTCCATTTAGCTGGCTCTAAGACTAGACTAGTTCAACTGGTTTGTTTCCTGTGCGGCCTTTTAGCTGCAGAAAAATAACTGTTAAATCTCTGAAACTTTGGTTGTTTTACTTGGATGATTCTCTATGTATCCCAGAGAAGTTCTTTAATTTGTAATTGTTGCCCTTTATGGAAAGATGTTTGTGGAAGAAGGCCTGAAGTGTTTTTTGTAAATTGTTTTCAAAATCAGAAAGGGAGTTAAAAGAAAAAGTGTACCTCCTAAAGCATTAATAGTCTTTGCTTTGGGGTTAGATTTTGTAACAGATCTCCGGGCTATGTCTTCTTTTAGAGGCTTCATTTCTGTGCTATGTGTCTATCAGAATAGGATGTTCAGTATGTGAAGTACGTCTGAGTCCTTTGAGTCATTCACAGCTGGAAAACTCGGACCTCATCTGTGTGATTCAGCTTCACTGATGTGCTCCTTTTCAAAGACTAAGTCTATTTGATATTAAGAGAGAAACTTTGGCTTTTAAGTTTTAGATGACTTTTTGGATAGTATTTTTTAAGTGTTTGAAAATGTCTATTTTTCATGCTATTTCTAGTGAAAAAGTTTCAACCAACAAGTGCTTTTAGTGCCTTTTCATGTATACTGAATTCTACAAAACATACTGGGGAATATAAAAGTTACTGAAGAGAAAGTACAAGTAATTAAGTATATAGACTGTCACGTTTGGACTGTGTGATCATGTGGCATTGGATTAAACTTTGTGACTTGGTTTCTTCATACAAAAAGTGAAAATGATAATAGTATTTATCCTATCAGGCCACTGCGAAGGTTAAATGATTAAATACATGAAAAAAGAACAGAACAGTCCCTGACACCTAGTAAGTATTCAATATAAGTTTTATTACTATTCTTATGAAGGTGGAACCTTTCTGTAAGGGGTGATTTTAGGAACAAGACAAACACATGTGAAACTTGAAAAGTAATGGAGATGAGTTGGTGATTAGCACGTTATTTGTTGGGAACTCTGGCACGGTTCCAGATCTCGAAAAGACCGACGATGATATCCTATCTCCTATCAATGAGATACATCTGTATTTCCTTATAGTAGCTGCCTGCCATTCACTTTTCTAAGTACTTTCTATGTTGGAAATCACTTAATCCTTTCAACCATGCTAGAAGATGAAGCAGTTTGTCCAAGGTTTTAGACTAGTGAGTGATGGAGGCAGCCTTCTAACCCATGCAGTGAGCCTTCAGAGCCAGCTTTCTAACAACTGTTGCAGATACGTTTGTATGTTTGCTGTCTTCAAGGAGCTTCCAATTGATAGGAGGCAGATATATTAAGAATCAAGTAATTCTATTAATAGCAGTAAGGTACCATTTATTGAAGGCTTATAGGAAGCAATAAAGAGCATAGACTGAGACAAATTGCTTGGGTTTAATTCCTATCTCTGCTGCTTGTTATCTATGTGATTTTGGACCATGTACTCCCTCTGTTCCTGTTTACTTATCTATAAAGCCTTGTGAGGATTAGATGAGTTAATATATGTAAAGTACTTAGAATAGTGCTTGGCACATAGTGCTACATAAATGTAAGTCATTACTAATAGGACTGTTATGGCCTGATTTAATCATCATGCCATTCCTGAGAGAGTTTTTCAGATAAGTAAACTGAGACTTTGGGCAGTTAAATACCTTGCTGAGGTCACCCAACGGTGGATGGGGAGTGCAAGTACAGTACTCCATTCCTGTTTGCTCCTGAGGCTTGTATTAACATTGGATGTTACTGCCTTTCTAGAATACAACACAAGCCAGGGTATGTGCTAGAAAAACATTTAAAGTACAGTTCGGCTGAGAGCTGACTGTCCATGACTGGGAAGGGTTCTAAAGCTTTGAGAGTGATGGGGGCTGGGAGAAATGGTAAGATTGGGAAGGAACTTCCCCAAAGAGAAAGCCATGGTTTTTGGTAGGTTCCACCAGAATCAGGGACCAGGGTCCTATTTCCATGTAACTCCCCATAAGAGGTGACAGGATGCCTGATAGAGTTCCATAGGATATTAGAGACTTAAGAACTGTGGCCTTGTGGGGCACCTAGGTGGTGGCTCAGCTGGTTGAAAATCCAGCTTTGGCTCGGGGCATAATTCTGCGGTTGGTGAGTTCAAGCCCCTCATCGGGCTTGCTACTGTCAGCGGAGAGCCTGCTTCAGATCCATCATCCCCCTCTGTCCCTCCTGCTTGTGTGCTCGCTATCTAAAAACAAAAACAAAAGAACCTTCCAAAGAACAAAACTGTAGCCTTGCAGGCTTGAGGTCAAGATTGCCCTGTGTCCTGGGCTTAGGCTACAAGTGGACATACTGACTTGGACATAGTTTCAGACTGTAGGGTTTTTGTTGGACTGAGCCCATTCGCAGCCCTCTTGATGCTCAGAGAGGGAAGAGAGACTTCAAAAACAAAGCTAAGGCTCGGTTTCTCACCAGGCCTCTGGAATGAGGGGCTCCGAATCCTGTTCAATCTGACCTTTCTTATACCCAAAATTGTGGAGTAAAATTTTAAATCCGCTTCAGAAATTTAAATTGATGTTCAGAGAAGGGAAAGGTAGGTAGGTGAAATCTTCCTAGGGAAGATTTGCATTTGAACTTGGTCTTGGTAGATGGGAGGAAAAGTATAGACAGGATTTTCTGTGGGAAGTGTTGAGAACAGTGAAGAGCCTGGGCTTGTAGGAACTGCAGCAAATCAGGCTGCAGAAGCAGTTCTGGGTTATTATAAGAAGAGCTCCAAAAACTAGGTGGGGAATCTGAGCTTGTTTTTGAGGGAGAGAGGGAGTCCTTTAGGTATTAGAACTGAAGAATGACATGAAATAGATTTTGGGGATTTAAGCCTGAAAATCAATGTGGCTGGATTTTATAGAGAAGAAACTGTATAGGAGGCTGCAGCAGCAGTCTGGGAGTAAATAAGGGCTGGGATTAGGGGCAGCAGTAGGGATTTGAAGGAGAGAAAGAAGCCTGAGTAATATTGCCAAGGCAAACATGGTTGTCAGGAGTTGGATTGATGCTGCTTAAAGGAGGAGAGAAGAGAAAGTTCAGAAGAAACAAATGTCACTCCCAAGATGTCTATCCTTGGAGCCTGTGTAATAAGAGTGATGACTGGAAATGAGGCAGTTTGGATGTAGAATTGGTTTGAGGGAAAGTTAGGGAGAGATGTTCAGTTTTAGATACTTTGCATTTTATCTGACAGTGGCACTCGTGTGTGTGTGTGTGTGTGTGTGTGTGTGTGTGTGTGTGTGTTTGTGTGTGTGTATGTATATATGTGTATACGTATATACATACATAGGTATATACACGTATTATATATGTGTGTGTGTGTGTGTGTGTGTGTGTGTGTGTGTACACAGGCAAAGGCTTAAGGTCTTCACAATGATAAATTTAGGGGGTAGAACATGCCGCTTAATCATCTTTTTATGTCACAGAATTTGTTCTGCCCTTCTATCTAGCTGGATGTTGGTTTGGCATTTGCCACTAAGATACTATGGGAGAAGATAAATAAAGAGCCAAATTCTCTTTTGTGGGGTGTGGCAGATGTGTTGAATACTGAGTGTAACTGATAAATGCGTTTTCAGCGTAAGACTTAGCTGGATAAAGACCCAAGCTAAATACGCACTCTTTTATTGTAGTTGTAAACTCTCCTTAAAAGAAAATTTATTAAATGCTGACATTTTTAATTGGGAAAAGTGAAATTACAATCTATAGTATTAAGAACTTTGTAATCCCAAGGCACTTACTTTGAACAGAGATTGGTTTCTTAGAACTATAATGTTTCAGGAACACTTGGAATTAATAACTGTGAATAAAAGACAGATTAAGTTTTCAACTGTTCTTAAGCTTAGTCCTAGCACTGTAGGAGGAAGGGGGCAAAAATGCTACAATGTAAGTGGCTTCCTTAATATGGCTGCACAGTATGAATATAATGTAATTTATTAGAGTGGTGCCTGGGTGGCTCAGTCGGTTAAGCACCCGACTCTTGGTTTTAGCTTAGGTCACAATCTCACAGTTCGTGAGTTCAAGCCCCACATCGGGCTCTGTGCTGATGGCATAGAACCTGCTTGGGATTTTCTTTCTTCCTCTATCGCTGTTTCTCCCTCGCTCTCTCTCTCAAAATAAATAAACTTAAAAATTTCTTTTAATAAAAAAAGTAACTTATTAGAAAAACAGCGATTATACCAACACATATTCTGTGGAGTATTTTTACAATGGGAGTTGTCAGATCCATTATCCTATAATTATATAACAGATTGTGCTCAAAATTGTGGTAAGAGTATGTTTTCAGAATAAGTTAAGGAGGTTATTTCTTTTGTGTATGGAGAATGATTAATGATGTATTAAGTGAAAAGACAGACTACAAAACAATGTGTGGTAATATCCTATTTCTGTAAAACTTTTTTTTTAATGTTTATTTGAGAGACAGTGTGAGCTGGGGAGGGGCAGAGATAGAGTGAGAGAGAGACAGAGACAGAGAATCCCAAGCAGCCTCCCCGCAGTCAGCACAGCCCACTGCAGGCTATGTGTGAGATGGCCTGAGCCGAAATCAAGAGTTGGACAGTCTGCTGACTGAGCCACTCAGGGGCTCCTGTAACAACTAAGAAAAATGACTTACAGCATATGTATATTGAAACTTAATAGTTTTTTAGGTGGTGAGTTTATGAGTGACTTCTTTCTTTAGGCTTCTTGTGTTCTTTGCATTTTTAATATAAAATTAATATACTAACTTTTATAGCCAGAAAACAATTATTTGGAAAAAGAGGCTAGCATTTCTAGGCTAAGAAATAGAGAAACTGAGTCATTCTACTTAGTGGCTTCATAATTTTTAACTATATGATTATTCCCATTAAAAAATTTTTTTTTGAAATTTATTTTTGAAAGAGAAGGAGACAGAGTGTGAGTGGGTGAGGGGCAGAGAGAGAGAGAGCGCGCGTGCACACACACACAGAATCCAAAGCAGGCTTCAGACTCCAAGCTGTTAGCACGGAACCAGACGTGGGGCTCGAACTCATGAACTGTGAGATCATGACCTGAGCTGAAGTTGGACACAACCTACTGAGCTGCCCAGGTGCCCCTGATTATTCTCATTTTAAACCATTTTCTTTAATATTATAAATGGTTCTGTGTTAGAAATGTAGAATATTCCATTATATCACTTCTTTAAACTGTTAAGATTGTTTTTGTAACACTTTTCATACCTTTTCAAAGACTAGTAGAAAATATGTAGTAAACCAATAATAAAAGTGAAGAATACCTCTTGATTTTTTGAATTCTCTGGTAAAATCATGCTGTGGAATAAATAAGTTTAAAAGGGTACAAATATTTTATCCACTTAAAAATTTTTTTTCCCTCCTATTGGAGTCCAGAGGTTTATAATCTTTTTTGTAACACAGTCCCCTCTGTATTAAAGCTACAAACTTTCTTCAAGGCGTGCGTTAACTTTTGCCTGTAATTTCAAGGAGTTCTAAAAATAGAGCTGAGTTTTTCTCAAATGATGTCTTTTTATTTTTTATTTTGAGAGAGGGCACAAGTGAGTGAGGGGCTGAGAGAGAGAAGCAGGGCTCACCTGGGGCTGGAGCTCATGATCGCGGTGGGGGGCTCGAGCAGGTCTTGAACTCAAGAGTTGTGAGATCATGACCTGAGCCAGGTCAGATGCTTAACCACTGAACCACCCAGGCACCCTCAAATGACATCTTAACTAAAGAATAAGATTTCAGGTACAGTTATTCCATTTCCCACACTTATCATGCACTGTATAGTCTCCTCCCTCAAAGGAACAGTTACAAGAGCAACTGTGTGTGTGTGTGTGTGTGTGTGTGTGTGTGTGTTTTGTGGTGTTGGTTCATTGTTGCCAGCTCCTTTGATCCAGTAGACAATGATGCGTTGTGCATGTGGCATCCACTTATCTTTTTGTCTTTTTAAAAAATATTTTTTTTTTAGAGAGTGAGCACAAGCTGGGGAGAGGGGCAGAGGGCGAGGGAGAGAATCCCAAGCAGGCTCCACATTCACTGCAGAGCCCAATGTGGGGCTCCATCCCACGACCCTGGGATCATGACCTGAGCTGAAATCAAGAGTTGGATGCTCAACCAATGGAGCCATCTAGGTGCCCCAACTTGTCTTTTTTAAATGTACCCCAGCACCCTACCAGCTGAATTTAAAAAACAAAATAAAAACTCATGGCCATTCTAAAGGAGTCTGAGAAATGTTGGTGCGAGGAAGAGCACATGGAAAAAGGGAATGTACAGTTACATTTTTATATTTTGGAACACAAGCTAGATTTTATGTCAGCTGTTCTGAGAAGTGTGTGTGCAGGCATGTGTGTGTTAGGGGTGGGAATAGGGTAGGGAGCTCTTGAACTGTTTATAGACAGGTCTATTTGTGTATGTCCAAGCATTGGAAGGCCTTTTTAGAAATTGCTTCACTGCTTAGACAGAATTCTGTATTGTGAGATCTCTTTCAGTTGGCAACAGTGGAAAACCTTACCAAACTGACTTGTGCAGAAAAGGGCATCTTATAAATCAACCGTCCATGAGGGGTGCTGGCATTAGCAAAGCTCCGTGTAGGGGCTGTACAGTGTGATCAAGACCCAGTTTCTTGCTCTTTCTTCTTTGCTGCCCGAGGCATCAGCTTCATTATTCCTATATTATCTTAAGGTTAGCTCCACATTCTGTCCCGAAATGGAGGTCAGCAACTACTGAGACTGTGTGCTTCCTTATTCATTGCAGAACAGAAAAGGAGCATGTCCTTGTCTCAGAATTTCTAGCAAAAGTCCTTAGATTCATTCTGCCTTAACTGACTTTGGTCACATCATCATCTCTGAAACAGTCATTTGTGATGAGGGGAATCTGATAAGTTGGCCCATCCCTGAAGCTGAGAGCAGTCAGCTTCCCCTGAACCACAGTGACCCTCAAATGATCGCTGGTACTGAGAAGGCAACCAATGGAATGGATACTGGAGGGCCTCCACTGCTGAATGCCTCCATGAGAGGTTGGGTTTAAACTCAGCCACTTTGGAGAATCTGAGTGGAACAATGGGAGGGAGGGTCATGTGTTATTTCCATGCTCCTGTAAATTGAAGGGGGAAAATCATAGTTTTATGGAAAAGATTAAATAGAATAAAAAGGAGACCTCTATTTGAAGTGACAAGTCTCTGAATACTGTCAGAAAACCAATGCAAGTGTTTCTGATGGGGAGAGAGTTTTGGGAAGAGATTTCTCCTCCCCAGGTTGAAATGTACCAGCAGAAACCTTCTATGATATGAGCCAGGCCACTGGGCTGACCAAGTATTATACATTAGCTGTGTGAATGCTTAAAACAACACCATATTTAGGTGGTGGTCTTTTATGGATGAGGACTTGTTCCCTGTGAACAGAAGAGCTGGGATTTGAACTCAGGTTTTCTGATTCTGAACTCTATCTTGTTCACTGAGTAAGTGTTAGATGTAGCTGTGTCTGTCTGTACCCATCTCCTGTTGAAATCCTGGCTTTGGTCTTCCTTATGAAAGTGATGATCCATGCTGTAGGCCAACTAGAGCCCTCATGGGACCAGAACAGGACCTTGTTCTGCAGACATGAGGAGAATGCCCATTTCACCACCTTGTCACTCTGTGTCAGTTGGGGATCTAAGCCATGTTGTATGTGCCCCTCCTGAAAACAGGGCTATAGTTTTTGTCAGCCTCTTATTTCTCCAAAGGTCAGGGTCGAACTAGAGGTAGACATCTGTCTTCTCTGCTTCCTCATTCCTCCACTTCATGGTATAGCAGAGACTGGAGGGTGGGCTAATTATTGAAAATGCCCATTAAAATGGGGTATCATAAAGAATGATACTAGTGTGTATAAATATCTTATTTAAAAATGTATACATTCTTTTACTGTTTTTGTTTTTTTTTTTTTTTTATGTAAAAATCCCTTTGAGTAGAGGACACAGATTGGAGTTCTGTGAGGTCTTACATAATTACAATCTTCATGCATATCTGTGGGTTCTGTTTCATTTTAAAAAACTAGATATGTGAAATACTGGATGTTTATTTTTTTTTATTTTTTATTAAAAAAATTTTTTTTTTTTAACGTTTATTTATTTTGAGACAGAGAGAGACAGAGCATGAACGGGGGAGGGGCAGAGAGAGAGGGAGGCACAGAACCGGAAGCAGGCTCCAGGCTCTGAGCCATCAGCCCAGAGCCCGACGCGGGGCTTGAACTCATGGAACATGAGATTGTGACCTGAGCTGAAGTCGGACGCTTAACCGACTGAGCCACCCAGGCGCCCCAAAATGCTGGATGTTTAAAAATATTTTTCCTAATCTCCTAGTGTTGTCTTGCTTACATCTATTTTTTTTTTTTTTTTTTTTTTTGTTTTTTTATGTTTGCATCTGCCCTCATGGAATCTTTCCAAAGCTGTTAACCTACTTTTCCTCACAATAACTCCTTGGTTCACACTTACTTCATCAGTGCATGTACTTTTAAATTAAATTACATAATTAGAGTAACAGATACAATTGCCACAAAATGGGCTTGGGAACAAGTGTGACTGCTTCTTGGTGACCTCCCTCTCAACTATGGGAGCAGCTGTGTAACCACAGCTGTGTGTGTCCTGTGGTCTACGTCATCTGCAGCAGGTGGGTAGTCTGTATGCTTCACAGGAGTGAGGAGCCCTGAATCTAGCAAATCCAGCCAGCTGCAGGCTGGCTACTAGTGTCTACTGGACGAACTGCGTCTCTCTCTGCACTCAGTCCCAAGAGAGGTCTCATGTAAACTTGTTCATGGGAAGTGTGAAGTGACTGACTTAGGGCTTGGCCTCGTTAGTTAGACATGCTTAGGCCGGCTTGCCAAAAGTAGGCCAGACGAGAAACTTTCACAGTCTTCAAAACATTCAGCACAGAAGGACAGAACTTGTTTTTTTCTCCTGCGGGTAAACAGGACCATCCTGTTTTCATGTATGAACTGGTGATTTATGTCCCTGAATCATAGGATCATAGAGAAACATGGCTTCTGTTTCCTTAGCTGTAAAAGCTGCCTTTCAGGAGGTTGGTCCAAGCCAGAACTTAAAATTTAATATTTGGTGCCACCAAGTGGTTGGTTTTGAGATAACTACCTTAATGGAGAAGGATGGTTTGACAAATAATGACTTAAAAACTGGGGTGAATTGGCAGAGCACAAAGGATTTTTAGGACAATGATTACAGGCTATCGGAGCAACTGGGTGGCTCAGTCACCTGAACGTCTGACTTCAGCTCAGGTTGTGATCTCACGGTTTGTGAGTTCGAGCCCCACATTGGGCTTGCTGCTGTCAGCACAGAGCCCACTTCGGATCCTCTGTCCCCATCTCTCTCTACCCCTCCTCTGCTTGCACTCTCTCTGCCAAAAATAAATAAACATTAAAAAAAAATTGTATGCTCATAAAATACCTAGGAATAAATCTAACCAAAGAGGTGAAAAATCTATACACCGAAAACTATGGAAAGCTTATGAAAGAAATTGAAGAAGACACACACAAAAAATGGAAGAATATTCCATGCTCTTGGATTGGAAGAACAAGTATTGTTAAAATGTTGATACTGCCCAAAGCAATCTACATATTCAATGCAATTCCTATCAAAATGACACCAGCATTCCTCACAGAGCTAGAACAAACAATCCTCAAATTTGTATGGAACCAGAAAATATCCCTAATAGCCAACGCAATCTTGAAAAAGAAAACCAAAGCAGGAGGCATCACAATCCCGGACTTCAAGCTGAATTACAAAGCTGTCATCATCAAGATAGTATGGTACTGGTGCAAGAACAGACAATCAGATCAATGGAACAGAATAGAGAACCCAAAAATGGACCCAGAAATGTATGGCCAACTAATCCTTGACAAAGCAGGAAAGAATATCCAATGGAATAAAGACAGTCTCTTCAGCGAATGGTGCTGGAAAACTGGACAACCATATGCAGAAAAATGAATCTGGACCACTCTTACACCCATACCCCAAAATAAACTCAAAATGGATGAAAGACCTCAATGTAAGACAGGAAGTCATCAAAATCCTTGAGAAAGCAGGCAAAACCCTCTTTGACATTGGCCACAGCAACTTCTTACTCAACAAGTCTCCAGAGGCAAGGGAAACAAAAGCAAAAATGAACTACCGGGACCTCATCAAAATAAAAAGCTTCTGCACAGCAAAGGAAACAATCAGCAAAACTAAAAGGCAACCGATGGAATGGGAGAAGATATTTGCAAACGACAGATCAGATAAAGGGTTAGTATCCAAAATCTATAAAGAACTTCTCAAACTCAACACCCAAAAAACAAATAATCCAGTGAAGAAATGGGCAAAAGACACGAATAGACACTTCTCCAAAGAAGACATCCAGATGGTCAACTGACACATGAAAAAATGCTCAACATCACTCATCATCAGGGAAATACAAATCAAAACTACCATGAGAGACCACCTCACAGCTGTCAAAATGGCTAACATTAACAACTCTGGCAACAACAGATGTTGGCGAGGATGCAGAGAAAGAGGATCTCTTTTGCACTGCTGGTGGGAATGCAAGCTAGTGCAGCCACTCTGGAAAACAGTATGGAGGTTCCTCAAAAAACTAAAAACAGAACTTCCCTATGACCCAGCAATTGTACTACTAGGTATTTATCCAAGGGACACAGGTATGTTGTTTCGAAGGGACACGTGCACCCCCATCTTTATAGCAGCACTGTCAACAATAGCCAAAGTATGGAAAGAGGCCAAATGTCCATTGACAGATGAATGGATAAAGAAGACATGGGGTGTGTGTGTATATATACATATATATGTATATGTATGTGTGTATATATATATGTATACACACACACACAATGGAGTATTACTCGCCAATCAAAAAGAATGAAATCTTGCCATTTGCAACTACGTGGATGGAATTAGAGATGTTATGTTAAGCAAAGTAAGACAAAGACAAATATCATATGAGGACTTTAAGATACAGAATAGATGAACACAAGGGAAGGGAAGCAAAAAATATAAAACTAGGGAGGGGGACAAAACAGAAGAGACTCATAAATATGGAGAACGAACAGAGGGTTGCTGGAGGGGTGGTGGAAGGGGGGATGGGCTATAAGTGGGTAAGGGGCATTAAGGAATCTACCCCTGAATACATTGTTGCACTATATGCTAACTAACTTGCATGTAAATTAAAAGAAAAATTATATGCTACTGTGATGGTGGATAAATTTTCCAAACCCATAGAAAGTACAACATCAAGAGTGAACCGTAACGTAAACCACAGACCTCAAGTAATGATGTGTCAGTGTAGGTCTGTTGATTGTACCAAATTTATCACTGTGGTGGCAAATGGTGATAAAAGGGAAAGCTGTACACATGTGGGGGCAGGAGGCATATGGGAAATTTGTCTTCTCAGTTTTGAACCTAAAACTGTTTTAAAAAATAAAACATTTAAATAAAGAAGCAAACCTTCCAGGGGAACCTGGGTGGCTGAGTTGGCTAATCATCCAACTCTTGATTTCAGCTCAGGTCATGATATCATGCTTTGTGGGATCGAGCCTCAGGTTAGGCTCTGTGCTGACAGCATGGAGCCTGCGTGGAACTCTTTCTCTTTCTGCCCCTTCTCCGCTCTCTCTCTTTCTTTCTTTCAAAATAAATATTAAAAAAAAAACTTAAAAAACCCTTCATTCTACGTGCATTTTCCTTTCTAGCTACTGGTGTTTTAAGAGCAAGGTGTAAGATAGAGACATCATCTAGGGAAGCTGGCTGACTTCTCCAGCCTGGATGACAGTCCCTTGATAAAACTCCAGAGGCTGGGTTCTTAGCTTTGTAAACCTCAGAAACCTTTTATTTTCACTGTTGTTAGAGTTGTCCAATTTTCCAGGGTTCTATCCTGCTGACCAAACTTGCAAGAGACTTGTTAAGTCAGAATGCTAGTGTAGTAGTTTAGTTAGAAATGTGTGTGAAGTGGTAGACCAAAACACCTGTGTTAGCTGAGCAGTTCATTTTCCACCTTATAGGAAATTTTTATGGGGAGACAGGTTATACTGAGTAGGTTGCTTAGTGAAATCACAGTGGTGTGTGTGTGTGCGCGCACGTGTGCATGTGTGTGTGGGGGGTGTGTGTGGAAGGGGTGGGTGGTGTAAGGTTGTTTATCTTGAAGGTTAATATTAAGCTGAGACTGTCTTGAGTGCTTTAGGTCTGTACGTCACTCCAAGGTGGTGATGATGACAGACCTCATCTTTTTCTTTGGGCACGCTTCTGGAAATTCTGTGCTGAAAATCTTCCATTAATTTGTTCTTCCCTCAGGGCACAGTATGACTGGCAAGGCAAATGCAGTAGACTTGCCGATAAAGCTCTGGTTGCTGGAGAATCTGTCTGGTCATGATGATTAGCATTAATGTCATCAGCTTAGGAGAACTGGTCTCTTTATTGTGTGATAATTTTAAATAATTTCATTCTCCAAGGAAAGCTTTTTTTTTTTTAATGTTTATTTTTATTTATTTATTTTTTTTAAATTTTTTTTTAACGTTTATTTATTTTTGAGACAGAGAGAGACAGAGCATGAACGGAGGAGGGTCAGAGAGAGGGAGACACAGAATCTGAAACAGGCTCCAGGCTCTGAGCTGTCAGCACAGAGCCCGACGCGGGGCTCGAACTCACGGACTGTGAGATCATGACCTGAGCCGAAGTCGGACGCTTAACCGACTGAGCCACCTAGGCGCCCCTTTAATGTTTATTTTTGAGAGAGGGAGACACAGAATTCAAAGCAAGCTCCAGGCTCTGCTCCGGGCACAGAGCCCGACGCGGGGCTCAAACTCACAAACTGTGAGATCATGACCTGAGTCAAAGTTGGACGTTTAACCAACTGAGCCACCCAGGCACCCCAGAGGAAAACTTGTTTTATGTTTTGGTGATTCTGTCCCCGGTTACAAGTTACAATTAATATGTAAAATCCTTAATTACTTTGGTGTAGATTCCCAATAGCAAAACAGTACTTGCTGAAGATGGGAATGATTCTAGATTCTATGTCAGCAAGAAAGCATATTTGCAGGGCACTTGATGTCTGTCTGGAGAGCTTTGTACATCCCTCACTACCTACTTGCATGTACCAGCCTGTCCTGTGGCTCCTCATTGGAGCTCAGTTATCTCCGGTTGGTGGTAGGGCATCTTCCTGCCCCACCTCTGTATTTTGTCCCAAACTGCTGCCACAGAGTCCTTGGTCAAGGGTACTTGGGGATATTTGTGAACTTATGAGTTGGTAGCCTGTGACTGGAATTGGATCCACACATCTTTTATTTTTGCTAATATGTTGTTTTTAAAGGTTTGACTTAATTGGAAAAACTTAAAAATCAGGA